>NC_069503.1:527670947-527885947 GCF_027579735.1 Bombina bombina
ATTCAACTTTATAATCACTTTAAAAAAGATTCCTAAACTACATAAGTTACATAATTTACAATTTTCTATTCTGCATTTATTTACTAAAGGAAGCTTCACATCAGAAGTGCCCAACATTGAGGACCACTCTTCCTTATGTTTTTCTCTAGATGGTTGTTATGAAAAAAAATGTAGTTATATACATAGTATCTGTAAAGAAATTTCAAGTCAGTAATTATTAAATGGACTGTTTAGTCAAAATTAAACATTCATGATTCAGATAGGGCATGCAATTTTAAACAACTTTCCAGTTTACTTTTATCATCAAATTTGCTTTGTTTCTTTGCTATTCTTTGTTGAAAGCTAAACCTAGTTAAGCTCATATGCTAATTTCTAAGCCCTTGAAGGTCGCCTCTTTTTTTAGGGCATTTTGACTGTTTTTAACAGCTAGAGGGTGTTAGTTCATGTGTGTCATATAAATAACATTGTGCTCATGCACGTGGAGTTACCTAGGAGTCAGCACTAATTGGATAAAATGCCAGTCTGTCAAAAGAACTGAAATAAGGGGGCAGTTTGCAGAGGCTTAGATACAAGGTAATCATAGAAGTAAAAAGTATATTAATATAACCGTGCTTGATTATGCAAAACCGGGGAATGGGTAATAAAGGGATTATCTATTTTTTTAAACAAAAATAAATACAGATAACCAGAGCTCTGAGGATGCGCTATCCTGATGCACGTTAACGTCAATTGTGCACAAGGAATCGCGCTATCCTTATCCACGTTAACCTCAATTGTGCTCAAGCATTCACGTTTACTTTTAACTTGTAATACAACGCATGCAAACACATGCGATCAACCCATTTTCGCTTGCGCATAACTGTAAGCAAGCCACTCATAATCTGGCTATAAATGGGTATGAAACCTAAACATTTTCTTTCATGATTCAGATAGAGCATACATTTTAAACAGTCTAAGCATAATATGCAGATGTGTTGTCTTTTTTAGAATTACAGGGTCAATTGCAAACTATCAGCTGATTTTTTTTTTTTGTAAAGGGAATGTTTAATTTTTGATGCAATCACAATCACAGTTTTTAAGCTGCTTTTCTGAGTCTAGAATGCATTTTTGGGTCACATAAAAAGACCTACATATAACAGATCTGCCTGTTCGTATTTGAGAGGGACAGTCCATGATTATGAGATCTGTCCCTCTGTGACAGCTATCTGTCCCTCTTTACAGAATTTCCCTTAGCCCCACCCATGGAACACTTAGAAACACCCACAATCTGCCATGACACACCCACAGACCACCCAGAAACACTCACAATTCTACCCACTAACCACTCATGATACCTCCCCTCCCAACTCGGCTCCTCCCACAAAATGGTGAGGGGCTCCTATTAGCCTCCTGTGTCCCTCATTCTCACATTCTCAGCCACAAATGTTGGGAGCCCCACACACAGAACACAAAGAAACACCCACAAACTGCCCTGACACACTCACAGATTACCCCAAAACTCCCACAATGCCGCCCACTAACCACTCATGATCCTTCCCCTCCACCCACAAAATGATGAGGTGCTCCTCTGTCCCTAATTCTGAGCCAAAAATGTTGGGAGGTATGATATAACATGGTACCAAAAAGGTTTTTTAAAAATGTTTAACAGTTTTTCAAGACAATTTTACATTAAGTAAATTCAACACCTAGGGGCCAAATTATCAATGGCCGAATGGCCCTGAATACCCCTGTTTCCGCACGAGCCTTTAGGCTTGCCAGAAACAGGAGTTAAGAAGCAGCCGTCTTAAAACCGCTGCTTCTTAACTCGTCTGCCTCCTCTGAGGTGGCAGACAGCAATCAGCCCAATCGAATACGATCTGGTTGATTGACACCCCCTGCTAGAGGCCAATTGGCCACGAATCTGCAGGGGGTGACATTGCACAAGTTGTTCACCAGAACTGCTTGTGCAATTTTAAATGCCGACAGCATATGCTGTTGGCATTCAGCGATGTGGGGCGGACATGATTTGCTACAGTGAATCATGTCCGCCCGCCATTTGATAACTCGGCCCCCTAAAATCACTTGATAAAGTCCTGAAATAGCCTTTTTGACATATTTACAAGTATTTCAAGACGATTCGTAATAATTCTATTATCTTGTGCATGTGCAATACACTCTGAAATGGCCGCAGACACCATTTTAAATGTTTATATCATTAGATAGTCTATATTTTAAAAATATGTATTCAGCACTACAGTATAGTCCATAAGAAGTGGTCAGGGCACAAATTTACATATATATCTGCATATGCATCTGTAGGAAAAGAGAGAAAACGTTAATAATGGCTGCAACATCTGGAAATGGCATGTAGCAATCGCGTTCTGCATTTGTGTGCTTCTAATTCACACCGTCAGTGTCGTAGTTGTTAGTTACAGTGCTGTGGTCTTCATAAACCGGATGTCAATTGGAATTGCATTTTCTGATTTCACTGTTGGATTTCACTGTTTTTAAAACGTCTGAAAAAAACGTCTGAAATGCAGCAAAGAGAAACCCCATTCTGTACAGTGAGAGTGAGCTTTTCAAAATGCTGTCTGTACAGTGAGGTTGTAAAAATGCAACCTGTACAGTGAAGCTTTGATGACATGGGGGTAGATTTATTAAGAGTCGGGAGGACATGATCCGCTTTAGGGGATCATGTCCGCCCGACATCGCTAAATACCGACAGCATACGCTGTCAGCATTTAACATTGCACAAGCATTTCTGGTGAAATGCTTGTGCAATGCCGCCCCGTGCACATTCGCGGCCAATCCGATCGGGATGATTGTTTTCCGCCACCTTAAAGGTAGTGGACAAGTTAAGGAGCAGCAGTCTTAATACTGCTTCATAAATATACCCCATGGTCTGTACAGCGAGTTTTGCAACTTTGGACTCGTCACTTAGCATTTCCATGATTTACAGTATGAGAACTGATGTTAAGCGGTGCTTTCTCAATCAACAATTGGAAATAATGGGGAAAAAATATACTTTTAAAATATTAAAAGTGTCAATATAATCAATGAGCAAACTTGCCCAGAAAACCCATAATGCCTATATACAAATAGGGTCGCAGTAGCAATTACCAGCCACATGTAATGACAAATGCCCGTTTGCGGGTGTGCAATAATTTAGAACTCCACTTATAATCTAGCCCTAAATATGTAGTACAATCCAATTATTACTTGATGACATGTTTAGAGATAGTATACATTTCCTCAATTGCAATTCAACCTACAAATGAAACTGTCAAAGCCATACATATTATTATACATATTATTTCATGCCTTGTATATCAAGCCACTACTGATGCTGTACACAGACTGGTTTTGACTGCATGAAAGCTTTAAGAACATTTAAAAACATGAATGTGAACAGTCTTGAACTGTGACAGGTATACTGTAGCTCAGGAAATTTATGGGTCTTTAAATGACATAGTAAATCAGTAAAAAACACATTTTCTGAACAGTATTTGAGTGAATTTTATAAAAAGGAGAAATACACACATTCCTATGAATAAAACATACATTCTAGTGTAATGTCACAAGAGACCCACAGCAAAGCATCAAATAACAACACAATATTTGAGATTAAGCTACTTGTAATACTATGCTAACATTAATACTACCTAATAATTTATAATACCTATATTCACAACCCTGTGGGGTGTAATCCGTTAGAAAAGTGTATCAAATTACTTCTCTATTATTTGTTTTAAAACCATTAGATACTTTTTTTTAATTTCAGACAATCCTGCTGCCAACTTACACAGTAACGCAGAGACAGCTAGATCAAAAATTGAAAAGACTACTACCAAACAAGCTACACTTCCAGGATTATAAATAAAGTTTTTTTTGTGGTTTCTGGGCAGAGGCCATCTTGAATGGTTATCTGAGTATCTGTTCTAAAGCAGAGTTAGGCAAACTACAGCCCAGAGATCAAATTAGACCCACCTCTTGCCTTTATACAGATTGTGAGCTAAGAATGTTTTTCACATTTTTAATGGATGGAAGAATTTATGACACATTTGTCCAAATGTCAGTGTCCATAAATAAAGTTTTATTAGAACACAACCAAGCTCATTCAGTTATCTGTTGTCTATAGATGTTTTTGCACTACAACATCAGAATTCAGTAGATGTTTCAGAGTAGGTATGGGGTGTTCTATATATTTACACAACTGCTCGTTGTACTTAATATACATCAACACAATATTCCCAACTGAACAGCAATGACCAGAAAAATTATGTGATTGAACCAAAGTAAGTTTAAGAGTGGCTTATTTGAGCAAGCTTTATAAGCTTCCTAAACGAACTCACTTGAGTATCTGACTGACTTTTTTTGTTATTTATTTTTATATTTTTGTGTAATATCTAATAATTACCTTTTGTTAAGCTTAGATAGAGGTCTAAACAACCTGTTGCATGTATCTGTATTCTAAAACTGGTTAATATGGGCTAGATTCTTAAATTCTCTGGTTGAGAAGTAGGGTGTAATGATAATCCATCAGAGTCAGCTATAAACAAACTAAGGGATATAATCAATATTCAAGGTTAGGCTATTTCTAGAATCAAGCTTAAGGGCTAAATAGGCAGTTTAAAGTCCCCCATAATCGTCCTTTATGGATAAATTTCTTCTCCCCCCCTCAAATAATAGAACAATGAACATGGCGAGTAGAAGGCAGCAAGAAAAAAAGGATAATTAGGCGTAGTACTGATAACAGCCAGGAGGTATCTCAAGAGAATGTGGCAGAAGTAATAAATAGCTCTGAACTACTGAAACAAATAAGTGAGCTATTTCTCCCTAAATTTGAGGCAATTCAAACAAGTGTAGACACATTGTCACAGGAGATTAAGCAGATGATAACTAGAATTGGCTTAGCAGAACAGCGGATTTCAGATCTGGAAGAAAGGGACATAGAGAAAGACAAAGACCTAGTATATATTCAGAAACATGTTACATTTTTAAGCGACAAGGTCGAGGATCTAGAAAACAGGGCCAGGAGAAACAATGTAAGAGTGATTGGAGTTTCTGAAGCAATATCTGAAAAAGAGTTAGTTCACTTTGCCTCAATTGAACTACCTTCCTTATTAAACATCACTGAGTCAACTCATACTTTCACAGTAGAAAGAGCACATAGGATAGGTAGGTTAAGGGATCAAGAAGATGGCAAGAATAGACCTAGACCAATTATTATTAAATACTTACATTTCCAAGAAAAGGTTAGGATTTTACAAGCATACAGAGCGCAGAAAGAAGTGTTTTATCAAAGTAAGAAAATATTAATTTTTCAAGATTTTGCATTTGAAACCTCTAATAAGAGGAAGCTCTGTGCCCCCATCTGCTCACGCTTGATTCAGGAAGGAAGGGTAGTTAGGCTATTATATCCAGCCAGAATTAGTATTCAGACTAAAGAAGGATTAAGGATTTTTGAGAATCCTCAGGATTTGGAAAACTTCTTAAGAATTGAGCAAAGATAAAGTGCTCAGGAGGTAGTTATAAAATCAGTATTATGGGCAGGTATGTTTAGTAATAAACTTTATGGTGAAAGGTTGCTAATAAGCAGAAGCATAAATATTATGATAAATCGGGGTCAGATTAAGGAAGGTCAGATGTGTGTTATGTGTGGGGGCCCTTTTTTTTTTTTTTTTTTTTTTTCTCCCCCCTTCATTTTGCTCTATCTCTCTGTAGTAATTAGAAAATGAAGTGTACGCATGGTGGAGGCATGTAAATTTGGATCATTGAATGTGGGAGGGTTTACTTCCCCGGTTAAAAGAAAAGCAATATTACAACACTTAAATAAGCTTAAAATTGACATTGGTCTTTTACAAGAGACTCATTTAAATGAGTTAGAAAGTCAAAAACTTAAATGGGGGTGGGTGGGTGAAGTAATCTACTCGGCTGGGGTACAGCGGAAGAGAGGGGTAGCCATAATGTTTTAGGAAATCTCTAAAATATACAATTTTGAAACAGGAAATTGACCAACAAGGGAGATATATTATACTTGAGTTAGAACTAGGTTAAAAAATAATCGTATTATGTAATGTTTACAGCCCGAACATTAAGAAAACTGTGTTTTGGGAGTTTTTGCAAGGTAAATTATTGAATTATAATAAAAATATAATTTTGGGGGGTGATTTGAATCTGGTAGCTTCCAGTGCTCTAGACAGGAACCGGATGGGGAAAGAGGCCCTAATAGGATGCAAAGATACTAAAATTTTAAAGAAATTTTGCTTTAACTTAGATTTACTAGATATTTGGAGAAATACATATCCAGATAGCAAAGAATTTACATGTCTATCCAAAGCGTATAAATCTCTATCACGAATCAACATGTTTTTAATTAGTGATAAACTGTTCTCTTTAACAAACAAGGTAGAAATCATGCCAATCACCATTTCAGACCACGCCCCAATTACTCTCTCTATGCTGATTATGAAACCAAAACCGGGAAATTATAGATTATATTTCCCAACATACTTATATAACAACTTAAAATTTCGTAGATTTTTGATTGAGAAATGGAGTATTTATTATAGCAAGAATATAGGCTCAGTATCAAATATAGAAACTATATGGCAAGCCTTTAAAGCAATAATAAGGGGAGAGATACTTGCGTATGTAACAAAAGTAAAAAGGAAAAATGACTCTTACTGGATTCAACTCTCTAAACAGATTATTAATAAATACCATTTATATGTTACAGATAATAGCCAAGGTAATTGGCGAAATTATCTAGAAGCTAAAAAACAAAGAGATAACTGGCATATCTTAAAAGAAACACAGCAGGAGTTAAAGAGAAATAGTAACTATATGCAATTTGGAAACAAGATAGGTAAATTCTTGGCCAGACTGGTAAGTACACGGAAAACAAATAGTATTATATCTTCAATTAAGTCTAAGCATAAAACATGCACTCTCCCCCAAGATATCTTAGAGGAATTCTTGCAATATTTCAAACGGTTATACCAGGACCAACCCATAGATAAGTTAAAGAAGGATCTGTTTTGGGATAGGGTTAAGCTACCCCAAATAGCCAAAGAAGATCTGGATTCTTTAAACTTCCCAATTACGGAAGAGGAGATTAAAAATTCTATTACCAAATTGAAGTTAAACAAAGCGCCAGGCCCGGATGATCTTCCAGGTGAACTTTATAAAATTCTTGCAGATGAGATCACCCCTACTCTATGTAAGGTTTTCAATTGTTTTTTTTTTCAGGAAAACAAAACACCCTCTAAATATTTTATAGAATCTAGAATAATTTTAATCTATAAACAAGGTAAAAACAGAGAAGCATTGGATTCATATAGGCCCATTTCTCTGTTAAACGTCGATTACAAAATCTTAACACACATACTAGCAAATAGACTTCAAAACGTGATTAGTGAACTGATCCACCCAGACCAAACTGGTTTTTATTAAAGGAAGGACACTTATTAAAAATCTAAGGAAATTAGAGATAGCAATTAATTATTGTGAACTAAAGAAGGAAAGAGGAACAGAGTTAACAGAAGATGCTGCGGTTATCTCAATAGATACACAAAAAGTGTTTGATACGCTATTATGGGATCACATGTTTACGACTATTACTAATTTTGGTATTGAGGGTAAATTTTCTCAAACTATTGCTCTGTTATATTCTAATCCGGGGGCGACCCTAAGTGTTAATTTCTTAATATCAGAGCAATTTACTCTTTATCGTGGGACAAGACAAGGCTGTCCATTATCCCCATTGCTTTTTAATCTGGCCTTAGAGCCTTTAGCAATATTCTTTAGGCAAAATCTGCTAGGGATTAATATTGAAGGTCATAGAATAATTCAAGCTATTTATGCCGACGATCTTCTTCTTTTTCTTCAAAACCTTAATCATAACCTACCTATAATTATGGAGGCTTTAGAAGCCTTCCATGCCTTTTCTGGTTTTGTGATTAATAAAGAAAAATCGGAACTTATGTGGCTTTTGAAACTAAAACGTTCTCCAATAATTCCCTTAAAGGAGGCCAAAGATTATATCACATATTTAGGGATAAAATTTGCATCTAACTCTAAAAGATGGTACAGCTTAAACTTTGTACCAGCTATTGCATCATTTAAGGAAGATTTAGAGAGGTGGAGGAACTTGCCTATATCTCTCGCAGGTCGAATTCACTTAATAAAAATGGTCTCCCTCACAAAATTTATTTATATTTTTCAGGCCTTACCATTATTATTATTGAGGAAAGATCGAGTGTTAATTAACAAACTAATAACACAATTCATCTGGAGTAACTAAGCCTAGGATAGCGCTCAAACGACTGTGTGCAAGGAAAGAGGCTGTAGGTATGGCTTTACCTGATTTTGAACTATATAATTTAGCATCCAATTTAAAATTTGTCTGGGACTAGTTTACTGATAAGGGTCATTTTTCCTTCTCTGAAATTGAAGGAGCTTTAGTAGCCCCTTATGCTCTTAAAGCACTGATGCATATGCCCCCGAAACGAATCCCCAAAGAAATAAAAGGGATGTTAATCATAGATCAACCAATACGGGCTTGGCGCCAATTCTGCTCCAGAATAGGGATAAATTATAGAGGGTCACCCTTTTTAACAATCAGAGGCAACCCAGAATTCAAGGAAGGATATGACTCCGCCAGATTTAATGCCTGGTCAGATCTAGGGATAAACTATATCTCGCAGCTGCTTAAAAGAGAAGATAACTCTATCAAAACCTTTGATGATTGTAAATTAGAATACAATATGCCAAATCGCCTTTTCTTCTCTTATCTGCAAATACGTCACTATGTTGAACAGTGTAAGAAAATAAAGGCAATAGAATGGGATAATGATATACTCAGACAGATAATTAGTTTTTTCCAGATGGGGAAATTCTCTATTTCATATTCATATCATGCTTTATTAGCATCCCAAGAACAAAGCAATGCGAGATATCTGGAATTAAAATGGGATCCACTTTGTAGAAGCCAATTAGAATTAGATTTAATGAAGAATTCAGGGGACAGGGTGGCAAAGGCGATGAATGGAGAATATTTTAGGGAACAACAGGTAAAGATCCTTTATCAATGCTATTATACACCAGGTTGGCAGGCCCGTGGGATAAATTTAGTAGGAAGATAGTTTGTAGTAAATGTAAATACTATGCAGCAGATATGATCCACCTTTTTTGGCTTTGTCCAGTAATACAAAGATTTTGGGGGAAAATTTCATTCTGGGCCACTAAAATTTTGAACCAATATTTTCAGGTAAATAAATATGCAGTATTCTTTCTGGTGACCCAGGAGGAAGCAAGTTCTAATTATTTACTAATAAATACAGCAGTTTTGATTGGTAGAAAACTTATATTAAAATATTGGAAGTCTAGCAAAGAACCTAAATTTTCCGAATTCAAAAAACGGGATAACATATCAAATGGTTTTAGAACAAGCTTCAGTTCAGACACAGATAGATTAATAATATTAAATTCTTTATGAATAAGTGGGGGATATTTATTAAGTCATTAGAACAGGAAACTCAAAAACTGGTCCTTCAACCTTTCAAGAATTCTCTTTATATATTAGAAGCTAATTTAACAGGAGAGTGGCAGTCTATATGAGAGAACATATGTGATGTTAGTAGGGTTCTTGTCTTGTTTTCTGGTTTCGATTGTTTGTTTTTTTGGGGTTATTTGTATGCTGAGTATATCACAATGGGAATTTGAGGTTTTGCTTGAGATTTTATTTATAAAGAAAATATGCCACTTTAGATTCGGTTTGGTTTAATTGGAAAAGGTGTTTATTTTCACTTGCTGAAGCTATTTCCCAGTTCCAATAATTCATGAGATCAAGTATGTATTTATGAGGAACGTAATTTGTATGGTATATTGACTCTTGCATATCTCTATTTGTATATGTATACTGGTATTTCATTTTTCGCCTTCTCTGTTAAAATTTATTGTTAATTGTCTTTCTTTTTTGGTAATAAAAATAAAAAAAAGAGTGGCTTATTTGTCATATATTTTGTCAACATGGCAATTCATTTTTCTCTTGTTATAAAAGTACCTTCATAATATCCTTGATTTTTCCTCTGCAAAGCCTAAAACATTTTCTAGCCCTTTACAGGAAACGTTTTTTCTCTAGAGGATCCTTTAAATATATCAGGCTCATACTCATACTTTAATTAATTTTAAAACTACAGTTTACTGATGCATTTGGACTGTTTACCTAGATTTCCCATCATATTTTTTTTTTTTATGTTTAATAAAGTTTTATTGAGTAAAAATAAACATAGTACAGAATATCATACCACACATATTCAAATGTTACAAATAGGAAAAGGGAAGAGAGGATAAGGGGCAAACACAGATATATCTTTTGCCAGTGAATGAAAGGAATGAATCAGTCTTTTGCCCATTACCTAGGCCATTCACTTAAATGTCCAGCTGTATTCAATATGTACTTGCCGATCATGTGGGTAATCAAACTGCACTTTTAGGATAAATCATCACAAATTTTGCAAAATTCAAACTCAGAACCTATTTAACCATCATTCCAATTGTTGTAAAAGAGGATGGGAGGGGGGGTCAGCCTGGGTGGGCAGTTTAGATTAGCTAATGTTCATGTTGTTTTACTATCTAAGGTGGTCTTATAGGAGCGTGTAGTAATGTTTGCCAGTAAAACTGGATGTTATGGTATAGGGGCAAACAACCACTCTTAAAATAGGAGTATTCTTCCACAGAAAGAAGTTCAGATGTGTTAAGCAGCCACTCCTGAACAGTAGGTACACCTGTAGACTTCCACTTTCGGGCGATAAGTAATCTGGCACTATTAAGGCAATTTTGTATAAGTTTCCATCTAATTTTACACATTTTGCCCTTGTTGTAGCTAAGAAGAGCTGTGAGAGGTGATAAGTTAAATTGATCCCCTAAGACTATTCTCATGTGACTAGTGATGCCTTCCCAGAAGGGAAGCAGCCTCGGGCACTGCCACCAAATATGGGCCATCGTGCCAGGAGACCCACAGCCCCTCCAGCATGTCACATTGGAGCTAGGATATATATGCTTAAGCCTAACTGGGGTAAGATACCACCGGTATAGAATTTTGTGATTCATCTCCAGTATCCTGGGAGATGATGAGGACTTGGAGGAGTGGTAGAATATGTTTTCCCACTGTTCTTTGGAAATAGGGAAGTCTAACTCAGTCTGCCAGTGTAAGTCGTATGATGAGGGTGGTAGTGTAAGGGACATGTCCATCAATTTTTTAACCATCGATAGAGACCCCTTAGGAACCGTTCCTTCGAAGCAGAAACGTTTGAAACGTGTCATTTCTCTCAGGAGGTCTTGTTTGTGGGGTGAGGTACTCAATAAGTGTGTCAGTTGAGCGTATTTAAGCCAATGGGAGAAGGCCCCCCAGCAGTGTCTAATAGTTGTGTTCTTAATTTCAGGGCCCCTCTATTAGTCAGGCATGTGAATGGGATTGTTTGAGTTGTGCCTACATGGCCTGGCACCTGCGGGACTATCCCTCCACTAAATTCTGCGTTTATTGGTATTGGAGACATAGGTGAGGTAAACGATGATATTCCCTTAACTTTGATTCTAACTAAGTCCCATGCACGAAAAATGTGGGAGTATAACAATGAGGACCTAGCGTATGCAGGTCTGCATTTGTGTGAGATCCAACAAAGTGGGCTTATGGTAGGTGTTCCCAAGAGAAAGGAGTCAATGGAGGCCCAAGCCTTAGTGGAGGAATAGTCATGCCACTCCCACACTCTCTGCAGTGTTACTGCGCTATAATATTGAAAGATCAAGGGAACTCCTAATCCTCCCCCTCCCAGTGGTTTTACTAGAACTCTCTTACTGATCCGGGGTTTAATATTCCCCCATATGAAGGAATTTATTAGAGCTTGGATTTGATTCAGGTATGTAATTGGTAAGTGAACTGGAGCAGCTTGTAGAATGTATAGGATCTGAGGGAGGGTAGTCATCTTAATCGACTGGATCCTGCCCCACCAGGAGAGGGGTCGAGCTTGCCAGGAGTCAAAGTCCTTCCTAATCTTATGCAGGATAGGTAGGTAGTTGTATTTAAATATTTTATTGATGGATGGGGCTATGTGTATTCCTAAATATTTAATTTTATCGTGTAGGAGTGTATACTGACAATGTGTCTTAAGTGCATCAAAGTCTCCTCTTCACATATTGAGGTTAAGAATTTCCGACTTTTGTGTGTTGATCAGGAAGTTTGAATGGCCACCAAACTTATCAAATTCCTCTAGCAGGTGTGGCAAAGACCCATGCGGGTGGGTTAGCAGGGTAAGGACATTGTCGGCATAAAGGGTGAGTTTGTATGTATTTGGGCCTAATTTTATGCCAGATATGTTGGGATTATTTCTGATGTGTGACGCAAGTACTTCAATTGAGATGGCGAATAGCAGAGGAGACAGGGGGCATCCTTTTGGATCATGACAGAGCCGAAACCAAAGGCCTCCAGACACTGCTTCAGAAAGTTCCAGTCCAGCCGGTCAAACACTTTTTCAGCATCTGTAGAGATTAGGATAGATGGTATGTTCGACCGGCTGGACTGTTCGATCAAGTGCAGGACTCTGATGGTATTGTCTCGGGCTTCTCTTTTTGGTATGAAGCCCGATTGGTCGACATGTATGATTTGGGGGAGTATTCTATTGACTCGGGCGGCAAGGATCTTAGCATAAATTTTCAGATCTGAATTTAATAGGGAGATTGGCCTATAGTTGCTTACTAGTGTGGGGTCTTTATCTGGTTTAGCTATGACAGAAATATGTGCTTCAAGAGAGCTCCTAGACCATTTCATACCGTCATCTATAGATTGAAATAGAGACGTGAGATGTGGGAATAATAAATTCTTAAACTGCTTGTAATACATATTGCTGAAGCCATCAGGGCCAGGGCTTTTATGGGAAGGAAGGGATTTTATAGCCTCCGCCACTTATTGAGGTGAGATAGGGTTGTCTAAGGTTTCGGAGGTTTCTTTAGGTATAGTAGGGAGCAAGGCCTCTGCAATATATTTGCCTGTTGCTAATGGGATGCCTGCTGTGCGCGGGGTAGGTAAGTTGTATAGTGTACTGTAATACTTTTTAAATTTGTCTGCTATTGAGAGGCTACCTACAACAGGGTCCCCAGAGTCATCTAGTATTTTATGGATATAAGAGTTGAGTTTACGCTCTTTAAGGGCTCTAGCTAGCGACAGGCCTATTTTATTAGATCTGGCTAAGTGTAATTTCCTAAGGTATAGGGCTCTGGTTTGTGCTTCTGCGTATAACAATTGGTTGACTTTGTTTCTATAGTGTTGAAGCTGACTAGATAGTGCTACATCACGGGGAGCCTCCTGGTGTCGCCTCTCTAGAGTGTAAATGGACCGAAGAATACTGTCATGTCGGGCTCTATACTGCTTCCTTTTCCCGCTTTATATTTAATGAACTCACCCCTCAGCACAGTTTTATGGGCTTCCCAGAGAGTGTGGGGGGAGATATTATCTATGTTGTTGAGTCTGAAGTACTCTGCCATAGTCTCTGCCAGCCTCTTAGTCAAGACATTGTCTTTAAGTAATGACTCATCCAGTGTCCATATGTATGGGGATAAGGGGTGTTTAACCATTTTAAACTTAAGGAGACCATGGCATGGTCAGACCAAGTTGTTGGGATAATGTCAACCTCCATGACCGAGTCATAAAGGAGTTGGTCTCTAAAGATATAGTCAATTCGGGAGTGATTTCTATGGGGATTAGAGTAAAAGGTGAAGGTGTGTTGAGAGGGGTGTCTCATTCGCCATGCGTCAATCAATGCTAATTGATGAATTAGGGATGTCGTATCTGACAGTGTTTTGGGAGAAACGCTACTTCGGCCCGATGAGCAGTCCAGTGTTGGGTCAAGTGCTATGTTACAGTCGCCCGCTAAGATCAGCGGTCCAGTCTGGTTAAGAAGGAGGTGTCGCTTTAAGTTCTTAAAAAATTTGGTGTGTTTGGTGTTAGGAGCGTAAATATTAGCCAGAGTGAGTGGTCTATTGTGAAAAAGTCCTGTAACCATAAGCCATCTACCTCCGGGGTCTACCTCAACTTTGTTTAGCTGGAAAGGGACATTTCTGCTGATCAGGATCCCCACTCCCCCTACTTTTCTAATATTATGGGCAAAGTATCCCGTTGGGTAGTCTTTATTTGCTAGTGTGGGAGGTGAGTCTTTGGGGAAGTGGGTCTCCTGCACAAAAACGATATCTGCTTGGTCGGGGAGTTCAGTCCCTTAGCATTCTGTGTGACTATAGTTAACACTCGGGTTGCCATGGATTGATATATGTGGTTGAAACATTGTTGTGGGTCTGGAGGGAAGAGTTATGTGCTACAGTAAAGTTAGTTAACAGCGAATAGAAGTTATGGCTTACCTGACTTGTGGAGATCTCGTTACCACTAAAAACCCGGGCTGACCACCAGGGATATAGGGTTGGGGATGGGGAGGGTGGAGAGGAGTAGAAAGCAATGACCATTCTGGAATGAAGAAACACACA
Organism: Bombina bombina; assembly: GCF_027579735.1. NCBI lineage: Eukaryota > Metazoa > Chordata > Amphibia > Anura > Bombinatoridae > Bombina > Bombina bombina. The sequence continues at coordinate 527,685,459 of NC_069503.1, forward strand.
TGTGAACAATACAACAATAAACAAAGTAAAACAAAAAAAGAGATAACAATTTAACGAAAATGATACTCATAAGTTTCTCCTAGGAAAATTTCCTAGAGGAGGAAAAAAGTGATTGCTACAGCTCTTGGTAGCAGGTCGGTTAACTGATATGCATACAAACAGGAAAAGTTTTGATTAGACATACATATCTAGCGTACTATTCAATTATGAGCCAAAGGTTCTAGAAAGTTTTGGCTGCGTACAATGTAGACCATCTTGGCGATAATCAAAATGTACTCTGGACCGTCCGTGATAGAAGAGACAAATGGTTGGAAGCTTTGTAATTCAGTATTGTCCCGATTTGAATAGAACATAGGGTACCTCAGCGTTCATGGAGGACTATAGAAGTGTAGCACCAGGGGGGGGTCCCTGGACTATGGTAGCATAGGAAGAGTGCCAGGGTGGCAGGGGCTACCGATTTTGCAAAGAAATTGAACCAGGTTGTAGTTTCAAGTGGCTCGGTCCTGGTCAGAGGACAAATTTTTGTTTGTCGTCTTGTTTCTTTTATGGCGAGAGACTCTGCTCCATTCTTGGCGTTGGGGTCTCTGTTCCAGTGGGTCAGGGCTAGAATCCCTGATTGTAGGTAGATCTGGAGGTTTGATTCCCAGCTGGGTGCAAAATGTGTCCAAGTCTTCCTGGGATCTGTAAGTTAGTGTGGCATTGTCCTTTATTACTTTCAAACAAAAGGGAAATCCCCAGCGATAGGGGATCTTCAGTTCCCTTAGGTGCATTGTAAGTGGCCTAATTTCTCTTCTTTTGGTTAGTGTCATTTGGCTGAGGTCTGCGAAAAATTGAAGGGCATGGCCCTCAAATGTTATAGGTGCTTGTTTCCTGGCCGCAGATAAGATACTTTCTTTTTCTTTAAAACTCGTAAATTTGAGGATGATGTCTCGTGGTGGTGCTGTGTCTTTAGGTGGTGGCCGGAGGGCTCGGTGGAATCTATCCAGTTGGAATTCGGCAGGGGTCCCACTGTGATTGTCCCCTCTCATTAACTCATTAAACAACTTTTGAAGAAAGTACAACAAGTCTGCAGATTTAATGGATTCTGGTACGCCATGGATCCTGATATTTTGGCATCTGCCTCTGTTATCCAGGTCCTCGACCTGGTCCTGTAGTTGTTGAATGAGAGTAGAGTTTTGAGTGGTATGATGGATCTGCTGATCTAAGATTCTATCGGTGTGTTCCACATCCTCTTCAAGATGCATAATTCTGTTGCCAATCTCAGTTATTTCTTTTTTAACTTCAGAAAGACTTGATTTTATCATAGAGCTTACTTGCGAGATAAAACTAGTAAAATCTTCCTTTGAGGGGAGTGACATAATGTCTGCTTTTCTGAGAGTGGTATCCCCCTCTGTTTGGCTTTCAGTGGTGTTTAAAGTGTTTACAGTCTTGTGTAAGAGAGGGGGGGAGTGCGGTGCAGGGCTCTCCATAGTTTTGAAGAAGGAGTGAACTTTTGATGGTGCTGGAGTAAGCCCTTTACCAGATTTTTCAGTTCTGGGCCCTTTTTTTTGATGCCATGAGGGGATATGTGAGTAGAAAGAGGATGCTGAGTGTAGTAAAATGCAGCCTTTCAAAACAGATGAACTGCAAACTTCAAATGGCTCAGGACACTTTTTAGCAGTTACAGATGCAGCTGTCCTAAGTGTAAGGGTTGAATAGTTTAGGTTCTGTTTCTACGCTGCGGCCTCCCGTTACAACAATAAAGATGGCGCTCAATGTAAATTAACTATTGTCTGATGTCGCAGTGGAGGAGCGCAGCAAGTCATGTATATAGTATCCCCTACTAAACAGATGATTTATCTCCTTTGGAGCATAATTAGGCTGCAGAGGGCAGAGATACAGGTTGAGTTTTAGTGATAGCCCCCCGGCACTGCCTTTAGTAGTAATAAAAGAACACTCACATTTTACGGATGTTGAGCAGTTATGTCCACCTCTTAATCCGCCTGCCTCCGGTTCAGCTTAATCGCTGTGGGTCTTCCAAGTGTCGGGCAGAGCTTTATTGTACAGCTGGGCTGGTGCGAGGAGACACAAAACAGGCCGGAGTTGTGCAGCAGTATCTCTAGCGGCCACGTGGTCGGCCGTTCAGCTCCGTGTCGGCTGAAGTCCAGAGCTCCGTTCTGCCTCTCCAGCGGGTTCACCAGTTGTCAATTGGTGTCCGGTCACTATGTGTCACAGATCCCAGGCCATAGGTCTCTTTTCCATGTCCTTTAGCTGTTAGAAGGACCGACCTCACTTCGGAGCTCTAAGAGCCTGCGTCCATCTTGGTACAGGCTAGCTCCGCCTCCTTCTTCCCATCATATTTATATTATTTTTTTATTATTATATTTATTTATTTTATCCCCCCCATTACAAGTACAAAACAACACAAGTAAAGTGAATTGGTACATAAAGAATTTATGCCACAAAAATTTAAAATATAGATTATTATGTGGAAAACTGAACGTCAATACATCCTCTCACGTAGGATTTGTTAAGCCGCCATTTAACAGTAGTATAAGAAGTAATAATTTCCACAGTCTTAAAAAAGGCATATAATTAGAAAACTATCTAATAATATTCAATTGCTTAACTAAAAAAATATAAACTATATAGGGCTAGATTACAAATTGGAACACGTTTACTCCGCTAGAAGTAAGCTTTTTGTAACATGTCAGGTAGCGCTCGTATTGCAAGTAGTTGAAAGCAAAACGTTTTTGCTCACATGCAAAAAGCCAACCTTTAAATATCGCAATCGCATTAACGTATTCTCCATAGAAGGCAATAAAGTGTGAAAAGTGGGGAAAAAAAACACACCCTACTTGCGAGCTAACCTGATCGCGTTTTTGCAAGTGCGCTAATCAAATATGAAAATATAAATATTTCACATTCCATATACATGATTATATATAGGTATAGATACAGTGGGTATTGAAAAGAATACCCCCTTGAAAATAATCACATTTTGTTGCTTTGCAGCCTGAAATAAAGACAGACAGACTGTTTATCCGTTGTAATTACTCAGTGCAACTTATAACATCCAAGTGAAAGATAGAAAACTTACATGTCAGACAAAAATAAAGACAATTCAAAAACAGAATCACTGAGTTGGAAAAAGGATCACCCCTCCTAAAATTACTTGTAAACTCAATCAGGTGTAGCTAATCACCTTCTCAACGGCACACACAAAGCCATTTGGCCTTCAACTGTGATCATCTGTGGGCATATTGATTAGCTCAGCATGAAAAGAGCTTTCCTGGAGCATCTCAGTCCCTGGTAGTGCAACTGAAGCAAACAATCAACTATGGGTGGCAAGGCACTGTCAAAAGATCTCCAGGATAAAGTTGTGGACAGGCACAAGTCAGGAGATGGATACAAGAAAATATCAAAGGCTTTATCAATGCCCAGAGGCATAGTGAAGTCTATTATTAAGAAGTGTAAGTTATTTGGTACAACAGAAGGAAAAAATGAGCAGCACAAAAATATTATTGCAAAAAATGGATATTTAATCCAGACATCTTCATAACAGGTTACAACATACACACAGTAAAATTGAGGAGGGGCCATCAGTTTAAATAAAACCATTTTTAATTTAGAAAACCGGAAGGACTATTTTGAAAAAATCTTTTCTACCAATGGTGACACATTCAGTAAAGATCTTAAAAGTCTGTTTAACCAGCTAGAAAGGCTTTTAATTACGGATTTGCGCTTGATGTGGGACACAGTGGCTTTTGAGCATTATATAAGTTCTAATAGAATTCCCAGGGGATTGAGGATTAAGAAATGTCCCTCCTATGATTTAAAGGATGAATCCCTTATAAAAGAATGGAAGGATGCACTGACTTTATGCTCAATTACATTGTTAAACATCTTGGTAAAAAGCAAGAACATAAAAAGGACAGCCTTAAAGGGGCGTATACAGACTTTGAAAAGTGAATTAAAGACACACAAGTTAGATGAGAAATATTCAGATTTGAAGCTACAAATGAAAACAAAGATTAAAAAATCTGATGATGACCTAGCGACTGTGAAGGGACGCAAATTTAACCGGGATCAAGATGACTACACCAATAATAAAGTCTATGACTGGTCCAGATTTACGGGTAGAAGAAGAAGGTTTACCCCTGGTGCATCTAATAAAAGGTCCAATAACAAAAAAATAACAGATCAAGAATCTTCGAAAGAGGCTGGACAGATAAGTGGAGACAGTGAAGGTGCAAGGGCACGTTCTTCAAAAAAAGATAAAGATAAGAAAAAGGGACATTGGATGAAAACTTCAACACCACTTTCAGAACCTAAATCAATCTTGAAAAAAGATCTAAGTAACCGAAGAGTGAACTTCTCTTCTACAGAAGCAGAGACAACAGAGCCTAATTCTGCCAGCACAGACAGCAGTGATGTGGATTCCTCCTCTTCCTCCTCTCTCTCTCCCCAACCCTCTTTGTCATTACAGGTAATAAAGAACAAGGACGTTGGAAAGAACAACCAGTGGTACGTCCTAAAGTTAAGAGTACAGAGGTCCCTTTAGGCAAGAAAGGAAGAAAACCAGACAAGCAGGTCACAGGAGAAGAAAGGAGAAGTTCAAAAAGGGAGAAGAAGAAGAATTAAGATTGACTGTTATCAATTTGTCTAATTTTGATCTCAAGACTGACCACTTAAATGTATTAACCAAGGGTTTAGGGTTTGCACCCACACATGATTTTTCTGCTTTCTCCACTTTAATTGATATTAATAGGTTTGTACGCAAACTGCCATTAAAAATATATTTTTGTGAGCAGAATACAGAAGCCCCTGATAATGCTTATCATGTAGATACATTCTCACATGAAAGTGGCAATATGGGCATGTCGGAAATTGGTATTACTAATTTGGACTTTAGTGATAGATTAGCCCTAGAGGACTTGAAGGATTTGGACTCAGGTGACATAACTTTAAATGACTACACGATTAATAAACCAAAGAAGGTGTCAAAAGATTTTTATCCTATACATTTTAGGGGAGCACACCTGAATCTGTTCCAAAAAAAAGTAGAACAGGAGATTATTGAATTTAGTCGTAGTTTGACATCTGATGACACTAAAAGGGTTCATGGGAATCTTACTCCCAAAGAGAAGTTAGCGATTAAACAGTTGCGAGATAACCATGACATTGTCATCCGATCTTCTGATAAGGGTGGCAATGTCGTGGTTATGAATAAGTCTGACTATCTAAAAGAGGCAACAAGACAATTGACTGATGGGGTTACGTACAGACCTTTATCCTCAAATCCCACGATGGCCTTTAAGAAAAAACTGGAAAGGCTTATAGATGAGGGTATATCATTTGGAATTTTTGGAGAAGAGGACAAGGTCTCGTTGATTCCTTTGTACCCTGTGATGCCCATCTTTCACCACCTACCCAAAACTCATAAGGATGTAAGTAATCCTCCCGGTCGCCCAATTATTTTGGGCATTGGCTCACTTTTTGAGCCATTGTCACAATGGGTGGACTCCATCCTATAGCCCTTAGTCAAAGGCCTGAGCAGTTATCTCAGAGATTCAGGTAATCTCATCTCACTTCTTGAGGGTGTTGAGTGGCATGATGGCTTTGGGTGGGTGGTGATAGATGTGGTATCGCTCTATTCCAATATTCCACATGCCTTAGGAATTAGGGCCATCAAATGTTTTCTTAAGCAAAGAACAAATTATTATGATGTGTTTTGTGCTTATATCTGTGAATGTGTCGAGTTCCTACTATCCCATAATTTTTTTATGTTTGACAACAAGTATTTTTTACAAATTTGTGGAACAGCGATGGGGGCCAATGAGAATGAATTGCGTTTGGGGTTTACAGGGGCATGCACGTGAGTGAGGCCCAATATCTGGATTTGAAATTGATTGGTTGTGTTCAAAGTGATTGTGTCATGACTGACACTTATAGGAAACCAACCGCGGGCAACACGATCTTGCATGCCAGGTTGTGTCACCCCAAACATTTAATCAAGTCTATACCCAAGAGCCAATTCTTGAGACTACGCAGGAATGCGTCAACTGACGCACTTTTTGAGAAACAAGCAAAAGATCTTACACTAAAATTACAAGCCAGGGGTTATCACCCTGTATCATTATAAAAAAATATATCAGAGGTGAGGGAAGAGCATCTTGCTAATAAAAGAAAGGGACACACTAAAAGGGAAACAGATGGTTTCTCGAAATCAACAGTGTTCTCCACACAATATTCCTCACAATACAGTGAGGTGTGTAATATTCTAAAAAGGAATCTGACCCTCTTGGAGGGCGATGAGGTTCTGACCCCCCATATAAAGAACATCAAGTTTGTCTCAAAAAAAGCCCCAACTTTGGGAAATATGCTATCCCCAAGTCTAGTATCAAGCTGTTCTAACAAAAATAAAACCAATTGGCTAAATCGAAAGGGAACTTTTTCTTGTTTATCATCCAATTGTGGATGTTGTGAGGTTGTCTCCAGAGGGGACACTTTTAGGAGCATGTCGACAGGTTTGACTTATAAAATTAATCATTATGCTAATTGTTCTTCCACTTTCGTGGTTTATCTGTTGGAGTGCGGTTTTTGTGGGGTCCAATACGTTGGTCAGACCTCCCGCACCCTCAGAAAACGAATGGGAGAACATAACAGAGATATAAAATATTATGTCAAAACGTCAGGTGTTGCAAACCATTTTAATTGGTATCATTTCACAAATGTTAATAATTTCAATGTTAAGATTATAGATAGTGTGCATTTACCGCCAAGGGGTGGCAATAAATTTAAAATACTCACAAAAAAAGAATTATTTTGGATTTTCACTTTAAATACAAGAGAACCCCATGGCTTAAAAAAAGAGTGGGACATTATTTTTTTCATAGATTAAATTGATGAGATTTATATTACATATTTTCCCATTTTGCTATACTGAGTGCTTTAATTTATGATGGATCTAGTTTAATTCATTGCTGTTTTGTATTTTTATATACTTGGGTTCTATTTTTAATAGAATTAATACATTTGAATCTAGTATTGAACTGTATGTGGAATTCTGTTAGCAATGTATAACTAGTTTCATCTCACAGTAATTAACACTCAGATATGATGTTAAGTATTTAACAGCATAGTCTACACTCTTTCAGGTCTCCCTTTAATATTTCTTGCTATTAAGTTTTAATACGTTTAACATAATCTCAGACTGTAGCTGATTTGTTACTAATAAGTAGCGTATCTTAAATGTTTGTTAGTGTTGCAAATTCTAATTATCACAGTCATGAATGTGTTAAGATGAGATAATATCCTTCTGATAGTTGTTTTTAACCGTTATCACATGTGTTTTGGTGTTTCTAATTTTGTTACCTATGTGATTAGTGCAGACTCGTATTTATGCAGGTCCTGTGTAACAAAGAAGTATCCTATGACTAAGTGCCTTGCGGCACAAAACGCGTAAGGACACGCCCCCTTTCTCACCTCCATACCTGTGTGTTTTGTTGTAACCTGTTATGAAGATGTCTGGATTAAATATCCATTTTTTGCAATAATATTTTTGTGCTGCTCATTTTTTCCTTTTGCTTCATTTGGGACTGCTTGGTCCTTACCCCGAGCCTGCACCTTTCCTATCACCAGAAGCTCTCTAGCCGCACGGAACATATCTATCAGCACCGGAAGCTTTTACCCGGCGTCTGGAGGATCAGCTGGCCGGTCTGCCTGGAGCTACGCCTTCCCCTTTCTCACGCATTTGGTACAACAGACCCTCTCTGGAACAGAACGTGGCCCCAAACTGGATGAAAGAGCCAGGAGAAAACTGGTCAGAGAGGCTACCAAGAGGCCCACAGCAACTCTGAAGCAGTAGCAGGAATATATGACAAAGAGTGGTCATTGTATGCATGCGATAACAATATCACAAATTCTTCACAAATGTGGCTTGTATGGAAGGGTTGCAAGAAAAAAGCCACTCCTCAAGACAGGCCACATGCAGTCACTTTGCCATAACACACCTAAGAGATTCTGAGGCCACATGGAAAAATGTGTTATGGTCAGATGAGACTAAAATTAAATTATTTGGCCTCAACACCAAACAATATGGCTGGAGGAAATCCAATATAGCTCACCATCCAAATAACACCATACCTACAGTAAAGCATGGAGGTGGTAATATCCTGTTATGGGGGTGTTTATCTGCAGCAGGCTCTGGAGCACTTGTCAGGATAGAAGGAATAATCAATGGGGAAAAATACTGACAAATTCTTGAGGAAAATCTGCTTCCCTCTGTCAGGAAGTTGTCACTGGGATAAGTTTTACCTTCCAACATGACAATGACCCAAAGCACACAGCAAAAATGACCACAAAGTGGTTGAAGGAGAAAAAGGTGAATGTCCTTGCATGGTCTAGTCGGAGCCCAGACTGTTGGGTCCTGTCCCTAGCTACTTATATCCCCAGTAGCTGGTTATAGATTACATATATATCAGGAGTTAGTGATTTTAATTTTAGATCCATTTACATTCACATTTTAGTAAACTATTATCTAGATCTCCACCTCTACATTTCAAGTAAATTTTTTCCAGACCTCTAAATTGTAATTCTTTTTTATTGCTATTATGGTGGGCAAAGAAATGTCTCGCAACTCTGCTTTATTTAATTTCTTTATTTTTAATGTCTCTCTTGTGTTCTTTTATTCTCTCACGTAGTTCCCTATAGGTTTTACCTACGTAATATTTTGGACATTTGCAGGTTACTAAATAGACTACCCCATCACTTCTGCAAGATATATGTCCTTTTATGTATTGTTCCCAAATTTGTCTTTAAATTTATCTCCTTTGAGCATATTTTTTACACACTGAGCATTTCTTGCACTTAAAGTTTCCATTTATATCTGTGTATTGTGTTAACCAATTTTTGTCATGATGTATATAGTGACTAGTAAAAAGCTTGTCTTTTAAATTTTGTACTTTTCTGGCTGTTAATCGTGGATAGTCTCCTACAATTTTTGCTATAGAGGGATTTACTGTTAATACAGGTCAATGTGTAGTAGAATTGATCTAAGATTATTCAACTTATTATTATAAGTGTTTATAAATCTTATCTTATCTGCTTCTTTGCAATTTTTGGCTCATATAACATCATTGTTCTGTTGCTGTGTTTTGCTCTTGTGTATGCTTTTGAGAGGTTTTTGGGGATAACCCCTTTCCTTAAACCATTTTTCCAAATCTCTGGACTGATTCATAAATTGGTTTAACACTGAGCAATTTCTTCTATGTCTTAGATATTGACCCTAAGGTATATTATAGATCAAATTGGGAAGGTAGAGACTTTCTGTCCTTAGTAAGGTGTTGCTTGCTGTTTGTTTTCAAAATGTAGCTGTGGTTAGTTTTAAATTTGATTTGATAATTCTTAGGTCCACAAAATTAACCTCTGTTTTATTACAGTGATAAGTAAATCTTAAATTGTAATTGTTTTTATTTAGCCTCTTCATAAAATTAGCTAATTCTGTTTCAGTCCCTTCCCACAGCTTTATCATCTATGAAACGAATAAAAAAATCAAACACATTGGAGTATATGTAGGGGCATAAATAGTGCCCATGGCTGTCCCTAAAACTTGTTCATAATTTTTTTTGTTAAATGTAAAATAGGTAATATCTTATTATTGCCATACTCTGTCGGCAATTATCATTGCACCAGCAGTTCTTGTGAACTGCTGGTGCAATACCGCCCCCTGCAGATTTGGGTGTCAATCAACCCGATCATAGGTTTTGATCGTAGGTGGAAAGATCTTTAGACTGCTGCTTCAAAACTTCTGTTTCTGGCGAGCCTTCATACGGAGCTTGATAAATTGACCCCATCAAGTGTATCTTTCACATATGATGGTTGAATATCAAGAAAGGGCCTTAGACAATAGACTACATATTCAGAGATTTTATCAGTTAGGGATCCTATCCTGAGATTATTGGTCTACCGGGTGGAGGGAATTTCTCTTTGTGTAACTTTTTAATTGTGTAAAAGGTAGCAATTTTAGGATGATTTACGGTCATAAATTCTTTTTATTTTTTGTTTATTAATTTTTGTTCCAAGGCTTTATTTATAATGCAATCTAGTTGTTCTTTATAAATCAATGTTGGGTCACTTTTCAAAGTTTTATAGTGAATTTTATCTTTTACTTGTTTTGAACATTTAAGGCAATAATCTGAAGTATTTAAAACCATTACATTGCCTCCCTTGTCCGAGGATTTTTTTTGGGGAGGTCTTTATTATTTTTTTATTCTGTTATTGCTGATCTTTGTTTTTTTTGTTAGATTATCCTTAAATCCTTCTTTGACATCCATTTTTTCTAGATCTCGCTCAACTAGTTTAACAAAGTTGTATACACTTGGAAAGATCAATAGGGAGGGCATGTGTTTGGATTTATTGCTTAGGTTGCTATAACCTATATGTTCCTGTTTCATAGATTCTTCACTGGTATCTTTTAAATCTTTTAAGAGCAATACATCTTTCATATCTAAAGTGGCTATTTGATTTTTGCTTTGATATATTTTGTTCAGGACTATCTTTCTTGCAAATAAATTCAAATCTTTGACTGCATTGAATCTGTCACATTTACTGGTAGAGGCAAAAAGTTAAACCTTTCCCCAAAAGTTCAACTTGTGCATCTGTTAAGGTAATTTTTGACAAATTTACTACCTTTTTGCCAGTGGCGTCACTAGGGTTGGTGTCACCCGGTGCGGTAAGTTATGATGTCACCCCCCCCCCCCCAGAAAGCAGACACACACAAAAACACAGGCAAACACACATACAAACACTCAGACACACTTAAAAACATACTCAGATGCACACACAAACACTCGGAAACACACTCAGACACACACACAAAAACACACACACAAAAACACTGAGACACACACACAAAAACTCAGACACACACTTACAAAATATGTAAACTGCACTGCATTAATTATAAAGCGCATGCCTAGAGCTGCTCCCTGGCTCAGCAGAGCATCAAATGAAAGATAAACAGAGCACTCTAAAAATAAATCACTAAAGAAAAGGTTTAGGCGCAAACTATGAAAATTCTGCTCTCTGACTCTGTTCCAAACCTGTCAGTGCACAGCCCTGGGCCATGTGCCTACCGCTTCTTATGGCCAATCACCTCTACACTCTGCCCACCCCCAGACTCCCGCCCGCCCTCCTACCTGTTCAGTGTGCACTTAGTGTACCGTAACCGTAATGGTCTGGTGGGCATCATACGTGGCTCCTTCACTTTAAAGACAGTGTCAAACAGTCATGCGGTCAGGTGTCAGGCATCCCCTCATGATTTGCCAGTTCCCGTTTAGAGAGACAGCACAGCAGTGAGTGACTCCACTGCTCCACATGTCACTGTGCAGTGAGCACAGATAGGCAGGCAGGTTTAGGCTAGCAGCGCAACTTTGCAAGCCCCACGGCATGCCCACAACATTCATAGCGAAATTGGGCAGGGGAGAAGCAAAGTACAAACAAGCAAAAGCAGCCGGGAAAACTATTTGTTGAAATTGCAGCACTGGCTCAAGGGGCAAAAAAATTGTGAGTCTACAACTTCCCCAGTCCCACCAATGTTCACAAATGCCAGCCCCTCTAATAAAAAAAATCTATGCATCTCAACATTGTATTTCTTTGAATTTCAATAAAATGTAAAAAAAAAAAAAAAAATTTTTTTTTTTGGTGTCACCCCCTGGAGGGTGTCACCCGGGTGCGGCCCGCCCCCCTCTAGTGACGCCACTGCTTTTTGCGATTTAACAAATCTATTGCTTCTCTGTCCTTGTGTCTTTTTGTGTAGTTTTTGTGTTTCCTCCCTCCACTTCTTGGTCTTTTTTTTTTTTGCTGTTGTTTTTTCTCTAAAAAATCCTTTCTCCTGCCTCTTCTAAAGGGAGTCTTTTGTTTATTTGGATCATCTGTACCAGAACTATCTGATTCTGAACTGCTGGAGTAATTCCTTGAATAGTCATAGACCTTGTTTTCTTGACAGTCCATCCAATCCCTCTCAAATTTACGTTTTTTTCCTCAATTTAATTGCATCTTGTAATTTTCTTACTTCTGTTTTAATCACTGTCATTAGTTTATCATATTCATTATTGTCCTTCCATTCATCATTTTTTTCATTTGCAATTGTTAACTCACTCTCTAGTTTCTTTTGTCTTAAATCATTCTCTTGTAGCATTAACCTCATCCAATTTGAGGAACACTTACTTGCATAATCCTCCCATTTTTTTTAGGAAATTTTCTAGAAGGGGTTCATTTAAATTTAACCCTGGTCTTTTTCTAATTCTCAAGCCTCTTGGGGGCCGATTTATTAAGTTCCATATGGAGCTTGATGCCTCTGTTTCCACGTGAGCCTTCAGGCTCGCCGGAAACAGAAGTTATGAAGCAGCTGCTTCATCACTTGTCCACCTGCTCTGAGGCCGCGGACAGAAATCAACAAGATCGAATACTATCAGGTTGATTGACACCCCCTGCTAATCTGCAGTGGGAGGCATTGCACCAGCAAGTCACAAGAACTGCTGCTGCAATGATAAATTCTGACAGCGTATGCTATGTAGTGGACATGATACGTATGATATGTAGTGGACATGATACGTATGATATGTAGTGGACATGATACATATGATATGTAGTGGATTTGATACGTATGATATGTAGTGGACATGATACATATGATATGTAGTGGCCATGATACGTATGATATGTAGTGGACATGATACATATGATATGTAGTGGACATGATACGTATGATATGTAGTGGACATGATACGTATGATATGTAGCGGACATGATACGTATGATATGTAATTGCCATGATACGTATGATATGTAGTGGACATGATACGTATGATATGTAGTGGCCATGATACGTATGATATGTAGTGGACATGATACATATGATATGTAGTGGACATGATACGTATGATATGTAGTGGACATGATACGTATGATATGTAGTGGACATGATACGTATGATATGTAGTGGACATGATACATATGATATGTAGTGGACATGATACGTATGATATGTAGTGGACATGATACGTATGATATGTAGTGGCCATGATACGTATGATATGTAGCGGACATGATACATATGATATGTAGTGGACATGATACGTATGATATGTAGTGGACATGATACGTATGATATGTAGTGGACATGATACGTATGATATGTAGTGGCCATGATACATATGATATGTAGTGGACATGATACATATGATATGTAGTGGACATGATACGTATGATATGTAGTGGACATGATACGCTACATGTCCACTTGTACTATGATAAATCTATCCCCTAGAATCTTTTTTATTTTTATTTCTAAATATTTTTTTAGGCTTGATATTTCCCATTTCGGGTTTTGTTCCTTTAAAATTGTGTTTTTTATCATTTCGAAAAGCTTTGTGTATTGTTATTTGTGTGCATGTTTCTGTATTCTGTAAAATAATTACAATTTAGAGGTCAGAAATTTTTTTACTTGAAAGGTAGAGGTGGAGATCTAGATAATAGGTTACTAAAATGTGAATATAAATGGATCTATAATCTAAAATCACTAACTCCTGAAGGCCTCAATGAGGAAATAAATGATGCACCCTTCCTAGGATAATTTGCTATTACTCCCTTTAAACATTGCCCTTAAATTGCAAGTAAACTATTTATACTTGCTAGCTTTGCAAGAATCAGTTTTCTGATAAATATAAATTAATTTGTATAACACTTTGTTTAGGGAAAAACAATGCTTTAGTTTATTGTGTGCACTTCAAATGTAACATTAAGATTATTTGGTAATAGGCACTGTATGATTTCTTTAACTAATGTAGCTGTCTATGTAAGAATATCACAATATTTCACCCCTGTAATTTGACTGGCCTTACTAAAGAGATACAAATTCAAAAGAAGGAGGAGTCCAAGGAACTGTTTAAAATTAGGGTAACCCTCCAATACGTCATCACTATTATACAGTCGGAGGAAACCCAAGCCTGAAAGGGTGAAACGTACATAGCTAAGGCTAGTTAATGCTACCGCTTATGAGCTAAGGCTCTATTTTGCTGTTATGCTGTAAGTAGACAGCTCCTGCTTTTTGGAAACCTGTGGAACCGGCATCTCTGTGAAGGGGTATCTGTAGGACCATTGTGAGATATTCTCCCTCTGCGAGGAGGTAATCAGTGACCGGCACACCTATCAAGCCCTTGGTTAATTTGGATGAATGCCTGTGCAAGCCACAGCAACCGTAATAATCTAACCCTACATCTGGGACACAGTGAGTAATATGGCACTAAGTCTGTGGTGAGATTCACTAAAGCATATTCAAGTCGCTGCTTTATTTCCCTGTAGCCTAGAAGAGCAATTTGCTGAAAGTAAAGGGGAATACTTGTGATTGTTTCTTTAAAATAACGGCACCTTTAATTGAACCCATAATTACTGCATTGAATGAAATTCCTTGTGTTGACTTCAAGGGCTTTCTTCACTTCCAATTGAGAATTGGCAACACAAAAATACTAATAGTAACAATTTTGTTTCCGTTACATGAACTAACTTTGCTGAGCTGGAACGGCTTATTAACATTTCACAGTCTGGATAACTGGACAAAACCTTTTGCTTATACTACTAACTGGCAAAAGACTGGCTTACTAATTAACCAACACAGCTACTAATACATAATATGCTGACAGTGTTTGTCTAATGCTATTATAAGGTTTCGGTAATCCTAGCTATTTGATTGTTACTTTATGTTCCATTCTCATATACTTATAATTATTGTGCTCCCTACTAGTATGTACCTCTGTTGTTTATTCAGCATAACATGTTAAATTGACTTTTTTGCTTTGATTTGGGGGTTTCTTTAACCCTTAAACTAGATTTTGAAATTCATTATTTGATTGCTGGATAGGTTAATCTGCCTCTAGGGCAGTATACATGTAGTTGTCTATTGCCTAAAGTCAGCACTAATTCTTAATTATATAATTATTAATATTAACCCCGAGCACCTCCACCTTGCAAAGATTTAAAAAGCAAGATGGGGAAAAATACTTTCATATTAATATATTCCCCATGTGCTGAAATAATTTATAATACATAAATATATATGTATATAAGCATATACATATATATTTACTGAGAACACACATTCCCCATAGACCGCAAAGTAAAGGCATATCAGTGCCGTTTTTTTCACACCCACCATATTTAGCCCCCAAAAATTGCTTAGTGCAGTTGTTTTTTATTTTAAAAATATGCAATTTTTTTTTTTTTTTTAAATAAAAATCTAACATTTACTTTATTTTGGGGGCAATTGGGGTACTTTTTGAAAATTAACCAGAGGTCTGGTTAATTTTTGGATTGCTAATTGCTACCGTGAGCTCAAGGTAGCAATAACCAGCCACTTGTAATGGCTAGTTATTTATTGTGCGAATCTAAATGAGGGAATTTGCCGGTTTACGGGTGTGTGATAAATTAGGCCTCCACTTGTAATCTAGCCCTTAACATAGGCTGTTCATGGGAGGTATATCAAACAAGGGAGAAAATTAACACGGGTAATGGGATTATCATTTTACTGTATATGTAATCTTCTCATTGGGGTCTATTTATCAAAGCTTCAACCGAAAATACGCTTGAATTCCACATCGTATTTGTTGCGAGATTGATCCGCCGTAGTTATCAAAGCGTCAAGATTGGTAAATGTTGAAATGTGTGACGTAATATACGATCCCGCAATCTCAATCTGACTCAGATTGATGCTTGCGTCATTACAGATGTTTCGAATTCAAATTCGACTCTATTTGAACCTTTTCCAAATTTATCAAACATTTAACAGGTATGCTCGCGTCTATTCCGACGCAGCGTACCTAGTTTTCAAACCGCCACCCTTCAGATAGCGGATGCCATAGAAGTCAATGGGAATCTTAAAACAGAGAAAGCTTATGTTCGATGCTGCAAGAGAATGAAGTATATTACATAATTAAAGTAAATTAGAAACTCTATTAAAATGGTATACCCTTTCTAAATCAAACAATATTATTGATTCACATTTGGTGCACTAGTAGATATAGGGATAAAAATGAAAAATACATTACTACTTATGTTACAACTTTGTCTATCATTGCAAAGCAAGGGGACAGTATTTCTATAAATTTGTTGAAAAGTTTTGCCCCAAATTTGTCGCATAGATATAGAGATAAAAATGAAATACAGAACTTAATATAGTTAACTTCCTTTTTATTTTTTGGGAAAAATCTATGTGCACCATGTTTAAGCTATGTAATACAAGTCCCACTCTCCAATTATGACGAAAACTCCTAAACAACCCACACTCAACCACTTTTTCAACCACTTTTGATTGGAATATGCATAATCACATGATTTATGACATCAGCCAATC
The DNA here is from genome assembly GCF_027579735.1 of Bombina bombina. Taxonomy (NCBI): domain Eukaryota; kingdom Metazoa; phylum Chordata; class Amphibia; order Anura; family Bombinatoridae; genus Bombina; species Bombina bombina. Next base: position 527,701,849 of record NC_069503.1, read on the forward strand.
TGCTTCAAATATACATTTTAAACTATCACTAACGAATCAAAATGCTTGATACTTGTGTCACTGGTCACTCATCAGAACTTGTAAGTGCCATTTGTTCAGAGAACGATCCTAGAATGAGGAGACAGGAAGGCGCCACATAGGGTAATATTGTTCGGCACCGAAGCCTAAACAGTAAGATGAATAATTACTTACAAACGAAGCGGCATTTGGAAGATGCCAAGTATCACAGGCCGGGACCTTAACGTCGCCCCACAGACAAAACCCACGGAGAACGCCAACCAGTCACAAGGGGATGTACGGCCAATCAGGGACCACCAGGAGCCAACACCTCCAAAACTCAGAGCCAATAGGTGAGGTCAATGAGAGAGGTGTGTGAAGATCAGAGATGACGTCACCGGCAAACCACTCGCCACCTCCGGCAAGCGAATGGATAACGTGGGGGGTGAAATAAAGTCCAAAAACCACAGTAGGGATAAAAGAGTATGTGGCAATTTATTAAAATATATAAAAAGCGTCAGCTATGCGTTTCTCGGCTACACAGAGCCATTTCATCAGGCTGTCATTGTGTCATTGATCACTCATCAGAACTTGTAAGTGCCATTTGTTACATTGTGTATTATTCATTGAAAGTATGTATATGTGAATTAAAGATAAACATTGATGCTGACATTAGGACACACAGTTTAATATTTTAGACAAGGATTTTAAAATTCGAATTGATGTTTGATTCAATAGAATCTTAAGCTGATAGCTCAAAGGGATAGCCCACCTAACATTAAACTGTCATGATTCAGATATAGCAGAAATTAAAATCACCCCTTTACTGTCATGTTATTTTCAGTTTATTTCTTCCTTCTCTTGACTTTATTTTTCAGTAAGAATTGTCATCTTATATGCCAGCCCATTTTATAACACCTGTGAATGTGTGGTTTTTAAAACTAGATTTCAATCAGGAGGGGTTACACGGGTACAGAGAGAAAACTGGCCCAGATCTTAAAATATCTATTGCTTGCAAACAAATACATATGATACCCTGATTACATCTTATATTCACAATTATTCCTGCTCAGAATAATAATACATTTACACTATATACATATAGTGGTATAAATAAAAACAGAGATATAAAAGACAACAATGTTTAGAACAAATATATATATATATATATATACACACAAGTATGTGCAAAGATATATGTATAAATTCTAGCATTATCATAATCATTTCTAAACATAAAATATGAGATAAAAGCATATCATAACTTCTAGAAATACAAATACACATTAATGTATGTGAAAGTATCATATAACAGTTTTCTTTTTTTGTATAATAAATCAATATAACAATAACTTTCTATGAGATATTGTTTGTTGAGGTATATATCTATCTATTTCTTGGACATTAACAGTTGAAAAAAAAAAAGATTAGCTTTAGAGAAATGTGCTTGTTCATGGACAGTAATGAAATGCTATAAATAAAGTTGGGAAAAACATGAATAACCACGTCATCGATGACTGTTAGTTAACAACAGTCCGATGCTCTTCACACCGTACTTGAGGCACGTGTTTTTGACAGACTTTTTTTTATAAATAAGGGGATTGTATTAAGATCTGCGGCAGCAATGTCTGGCGAGCGTATTGACGCCGGCGAATGCACTGAGATTGATGCTTTGATAAATAGATTTAATGAGCAAGTATATTGGTATGGAAAGTACTGACGCACATACCAAATCCAAGTTGAATGTGGTGTTTTTTAATTATAATTTTTTTCTCTGCAAGGATCCCTCCTCAACCACCACCCCCCCTCATTGACACTATGTAAGCAAATCAATCCGCTGGCAATCTGCTCTACTGGGAGCAAGCATACATCACCAACATCACATGATCTGGTCAGGCAATGCCGACGTGCGTTTTACCTCCTTATCATTTGACTAGACTAAGCTTCCTCAGGGCTTGCATAGTGGCAATGGAAATGCTGCATCGTTCTACTATGGCTGTATATCTTCTAGCCTGTGCATTAAATTGATATAACACTGCTCTTCATGAAAAAGTTTTCTGTGATATAAGCCTATACGGTGTCTCAGAACTGTAACATGTTGCCTGCAGCTTTTTGCTTTCTACTTCTGCTACAGATTTTTGGACACGCATGGCTTTTTAAGGAAACTTCCTTTTGCATGTGCAGAAAGGTTACAATCCACATACTAACTCTTTAACTGTATTGATTTTGATCCATTGATCTCACTTTTGGTCCATATACCTTTATGCTATATAAGCTATGTGATGCTATTTAAAGTGACAGTGACTTGTGCGTATTGCTGTATCGTGCATCGATACTGAGGCACATGGAACCAGAAAACTTAGATCCCATTAGCTTTCTACCCAGGTCATACTTCCCTGTCTCTTCTAGGGGGTTCTGTGTGCAGTTGGTCTGGCACTATCTGCCCCTCATATACTTTTTTGAATTACTCATTTCTCTTTTGCCAAGTTGATTTACAGCTGTTTGGCATTTTTACATGACTGGTTATTTATGTTGTTTTTAATATAAATGAATATATCCTTAAATACTTCTCTTGTGATGCGATAATATCTCTACTTTTGTGTGATGATGGCTTATAATTGCTAGCCATGCTTGTATGATTCATTAACTAACACTTCCCAGCTCTTTTACAATCCTAAAAACTTAAATGTATAATATTATTATCTGAGTGGTCACATGACTTAAACAATGGCTCACAATAAATTTCATAATAACCCTTCTTCCTTATCTGGAGAAAATTGTCATGATATAGTACATTTTTCAAATTACTCTCAAGATATGTCATCTGATTCTGACTTTGATAAATATTTAAAATATAAATGCCATAAGAGAGAGTCTAAAAATATTCTTTCAAATCGGAAAACATTTTTCTAGACTGGAAGCTCATTGTTTAAACCTTAGGATATTAAACACCCTAGGTCCTCAGAGTGGTATCAGTTACAAGAGGTGGCTGATTATTTTGATTATTATATGAGGAGACCCCTATCAAAATATACTAAATTTAAACCTGACTGTCCCCACTGTCCCTTTTAGTTACCATCCCAGATATAGACCCAAATATTTTAAAATTCATTGGTTCTCAAGGTACCACTAAAATAATGTTCAGAAAGGCTACTCATAGCTTGCCAAGGTAAGCTTTTGAACGCCACTGACCCTATGGCATAAATATTTGAACTTTCGGAAGACGCCATTACAACAAATCTTTAATTGCATTATTTAGGTGTGGATTCAGAGAACAATAGTTTTTGTTGGTAATACCAATACAACTATAGCTTTCTAAAGACAAAGGTCCATTCTTCAAAGGATGGATCCTAAATCAACATATTTTGTTGATAATGAGACATTTGATGACCCAAAGCCTATGTACATAATATCAATAATTAAGCAAAAATGTTCCCTGTATCAAAAACTAAGACCTCAGTAAAAAATACACTTCATAAAGGTAGAGTGAAAGGAAGAAAAGGGGAAGGTGGGGTAGAAATATTAGAAATGTAAATGGGTTTGTGCAATGCCGTGTTGTCAATGTTTGGTATGAGGTTTGGGTTACATTCGTTTATTACTTTTCACTTGAAGAGGGGTCTCCTTTGAGGATGTTGATGTTCCCATTAAGGATTCCCAGTAGAACTTTATGTCATAATACATGGTGTTTACCTTTCCTGAAATAAACATATTCTTCGTAATTGAGGAGCTTTTTTTTTTTTTTTTTTTAAAGCTCTTATGGTTCTTTTTTCATCTTCATGAAACCTCCATCAGTTAATGGAAAAAATGTAGAGATACTGCCATCTTAATGTTAGATATTTACTTTTTTCCCATTTATGTATCACCTAACAAATATTTTCTTTACAAATGTACCTCACTTGGATATTTAGCAAATCGGGTACCGCGTGTATTACAAATTGAAAGTAAAAAGTTTTCGCTTATGCGCTAAACAGACGTACAAAAAGCTCAAGTTTGACTAACATCCTTACTCGACTGCAAACCAGATCACATTTTCTCAAGTGTGCTAACCCAACATGAAATATGAATGATTTACATGCCAATGTTATTTACATAGAAGAATGTGTTCTATTTATTCATAAATACATATATATATAGATAAAGATAGATAGATAAAAGTAGAGACAGGTGCACTCTCACAAACTTGTTTCCTTGGCCAGGGTGCTGAGTGAAATTTCAAATATAAACAGAAGAAAACAGCACTCAAGTGACGTTTCGGGGCATACACCCCTTCATCAGACCAGGATATATAAGAACATTGGAATGTAAAATATTTACAGTACACAGTTAAACACTTTATTAAATATGAATATTGCATAAACCTGCTTTTTCATGTTTTCAGCTTTTTGACTGCAAAGGGTTCCAATGCACTTATCTATATGTCTATTTATGTATACATATGTATTTATGTGTTTAAATGTGTATATGTACACACATGTATACATGTATATGTATGTATCTCTATGTTAAAGCCCACCAGAACACCTGGGACCTCATATTTTTGAGCCCTTATAACTATTTTATGTATTTTTATTGTTTTTTTCAATAATTTTTTATAAGATGCTGTTATTATGACTGTAACTGTACTTTTTAAGGTGATTTTAATGTATATTTCTTTCATGTAATTAGCAAGAGTCCATGAGCTAGTGACGTATGGGATATACATTCCTACCAGGAGGGGCAAAGTTTCCCAAACCTTAAAATGCCTATAAATACACCCCTCACCACACCCACAATTCAGTTTTACAAACTTTGCCTCCGATGGAGGTGGTGAAGTAAGTTTGTGCTAGATTCTACGTTGATATGCGCTCCGCAGCAAGTTGGAGCCCGGTTTTCCTCTCAGCGTGCAGTGAATGTCAGAGGGATGTGAGGAGAGTATTGCCTATTTGAATGCAGTGATCTCCTTCTAAGGGGTCTATTTCATAGGTTCTCTGTTATCGGTCGTAGAGATTCATCTCTTACCTCCCTTTTCAGATCGACGATATACTCTTATATATACCATTACCTCTGCTGATTCTCGTTTCAGTACTGGTTTGGCTTTCTACAAACATGTAGATGAGTGTCCTGGGGTAAGTAAATCTTATTTTCTGTGACACTCTAAGCTATGGTTGGGCACTTTATTTATAAAGTTCTAAATATATGTATTCAAACATTTATTTGCCTTGACTCAGAATGTTCAACATTCCTTATTTTTCAGACAGTCAGTTTCATATTTGGGATAAATGCATTTGTTTCAATCATTCATTCAATTTGACTTTTTCCCTGTGGGCTGTTAGGCTCGCGGGGGCAGAAAATGCTTCATTTTATTGCGTCATTCTTGGCGCAGACTTTTTTGGCGCAAAATTTTTTTTCTGTTTCCGGCGTCATACGTGTCGCCGGAAGTTGCGTCATTTTTTGACGTTTTTTTGCGTCAAAAATGTCGGCGTTCCGGATGTGGCGTCATTTTTGGCGCCAAAAGCATTTAGGCGCCAAATAATGTGGGCGTCTTTTTTGGCGCTAAAAAATATGGGCGTCATTTTTGTCTCCACATTATTTAAGTCTCATTATTTCTTGCTTCTGGTTGCTAGAAGCTTGTTCACTGGCATTTTTTTCCCATTCCTGAAACTGTCATTTAAGGAATTTGATCAATTTTGCTTTATATGTTGTTTTTTTCTTTTACATATTGCAAGATGTTCCACGTTGCAACTGAGTCAGAAGATACTTCAGGAAAATCACTGCACAGTGCTGGAGCTACCAAGCTAAGTGTATCTGCTATAAACTTTTGGTATCTGTTTTCTCCAGCTGTTATTTGTATTGCATGTCATGTCAAACTTATTAATGCAGATAAAATTTCCTTTAGTACTGTTACATTACCTGTTGCTGTTCCGTCAACATCTAATTCTCAGAGTATTCCTGATAACATAAGAGATTTTATATTTTAAATCCATTAAGAAGGCTATGTCTGTTATTTCTCCTTCTAGTATGCATAAAAGTCTTTTAAAACTTCTCTTTTTTCAGATGAATTTTTAAATGAACATCATCATTCTGATACTGATAATGGTTCTTCTGGTTCAGAGGTTTCTGTCTCAGAGGTTGATGCTGATAAATCTTTGTATTTGTTCAAGATGGAATTTATTCGTTCTTTACTTAAAGAAGTGTTATTTGCATTAGAAATAGAGGATTCTGGTCCTCTTGATACTAAATGTAAACGTTTAAATAAGGTTTTTAAATCTCCTGTAGTTATTCCAGAAGTGTTTTATCTCCCTGATGCTATTTCTGAAGTAATTTCCAGGGAATGGAATAATTTGGGTAATTTATTTACTCCTTCTAGACGTTTAAGCAAATTATATCCTGTGCCATCTGACAGATTAGAGTTTTTTGGGACAAAAATCCCTAAGGTTATGGGGCTGTCTCTACTCCTGCTAATGTACTACTATTCCTACGGCTGATAGTACTTCATTTAAGGATCCTTTAGATAGGAAAATTGAATCCTTTCTAAGAAAAGCTTACTTATGTTCAGGTAATCTTCTTAGACCTGCTATATTTTTAGCGGATGTTGCTGCAGCTTCAACTTTTTGGTTAGAAGCTTTAGCGCAACAAGTAACAGATCATAATTTTATAGCATTATTGTTATTCTATAACATGCTAATAATTTTATTGGTGATACCATCTTTTGATATCATTAGAGTTGATGTCAGGTATATGTCTCTAGCTATTTTAGCTAGAAAAGCTTTATGGATTAAACTTGGAATGCTGACATGTCTTCTAAGTCAACTTTGCTTTCCCTTTCTTTCCAGGGTAAATAATAATTTTCGTTCCTTTCCTCACAACAAGGAACAAAAGCCTGATCCTTCATCCTCAGGAGCGGTTTCAGTTTGGAAACTATTTCCAGTTTGGAATATATCCAAGCCTTATAGAAACCTATAGCCAGCTCCTAAGTACCTATGAAGGTGCGGCCCTTATTCCAGCTCAGCTGGTATGGGGCAGATTACGTTTTCTTCAAAGAAATTTGGATCAATTCCGTTCTTAATCTCTGGTTTCAGAAACATTGTTTCAGAAAGGTACAGAATTGGCTTCAAGTTAAGGCCTCCTGCTAAGAGATTCTTTTCTTTCCCGTGTCCCAGTTAACACAGCAAAGGCTCAGCATTTCTGAAATGTGTTTCAGATCTAGAGTTGGCTGGAGTATTTATGCCAGTTCCAGTTCTGGAACAGGGGCTGGGGTTTTATTTTATCTCTTCATTGTACCAAAGAAGGTCAATTCCTTCAGACCAGTTCCGGATCTATCATTATTGAATCGTTATGTTAGGATACCAACATTCAAGATGGTTACTGTAGGACTATCCTGCCTTTTGTTTAGCAAGGGCATTATATGTCTACAATAGATTTACAGGATGTGTATCTGCATATTCCGATTCATCCAGATCACTTTTAGTGTCTGAGATTCTCTTTTTAGACAAGCATTACCAGTTTTGTGGCTCTACCGTTTGGCCTAGCCTCAGTTCCAAGAATTTTTTTCAAAGGTTCTCGGTGCCCTTCTTTCTGTAATCAGAGAATAGGGTTTTGGTATTTCCTTATTTGGACGATATCTTGGTACTTGCTCAGTCTTCTCATTTTCGAAGAATCTCATACGAATCGACTTGTGTTGTTTCTTCAAGTTCATGGTTGGAGGATCAATTTACCATTCAGTTCATTGATTCCTCAGACAAGGGTAACCTTTTTAGGTTTCTAGATAAATTCAGTGTCTATGACTCTGTCCTTGTCAGACAAGAGAAGTTTAACATTGATATCAGCTTGTCAAAACCTTCAGTCACAATCATTCCCTTTGGTAGCCTTATGCATGGAAATGTTGGGTCTTAGGACTGCCACATCAGATGCGATCTCCTTTGCTCGTTTTCACATGCGACCTCTTCAGCTCTGTATGCTGAACCAATGGTGCAGGGATTACTCAAAGATATCTCAATTAATATCTTTAAACCGATTTTACGACACTCTCTGACATGGTGGACAGATCACCATCGTTTAGTTCAGGGGGCTTCTTTGTTCTTCCGACCTGGACTATAATCTCAACAGATGCAAGTCTTACAGGTTGGGGAGCTGTGTAGGGGTATCTGATGGCACAAGGGGTTTGGGAATCTCAGGAGGTGAGATTTCCGATCAATATTTCATATCCCAGGTATGGACAATTGGAAAGCGGATTATCTCAGTCGCCAAACGTTGCATCCGGGCGAATAGTCTCTTCACCCAGAGGTATTTCTTCAGATTGTTCAAATGTGGGAACTTCCAGAAATAGATCTGATGGCTTCTCATCTAAACAAGAAACTTCCCAGGTATCTGTCCAGATCCCGGGATCCTCAGGCGAAGGCAGTGGATGCATTATCACTTCCTTGGAAGTATCATCCTGCCTATATCTTTCCGCCTCTAGTTCTTCTTCCAAAAGTAATCTCCAAGATTCTGAAGGAATGCTCGTTTGTTCTGCTGGTAGCTCCGGCATGGCCTCACAGGTTTTGGTATGCGGATCTTGTCCGGATGGCCTCTTGCCAACCGTGGACTCTTCCGTTAAGACCAGACCTTTTGTCTCAAGGTCCTTTTTTCCATCAGGATCTGAAATCCTTAAATTTAAAGGTATGGAGATTGAACGCTTGATTCTTGGTCAAAGAGGTTTCTCTGACTCTGTGATTAATACTATGTTACAGGCTCGTAAATCTGTATCCAGAGAGATATATTATAGAGTCTGGAAGACTTATATTTCTTGGTGTCTTTCTCATCATTTTTCTTGGCATTCTTTTAGAATACCGAGAATATTACAGTTTCTTCAGGATGGTTTAGATAAGGGTTTGTCCTTGAAAGGTCAAATCTCTGCTCTTTCTGTTCTTTTTCACAGAAAGATTGCTATTCTTCCTGATATTCATTGTTTTGTACAAGCTTTGGTTCGTATAAAGCCTGTCATTAAGTCAATTTCTCCTCCTTGGAGTTTGAATTTGGTTCTGGGGGCTCTTCAAGCTCCTCCATTTGAACCTTTGCATTCATTGGATATTAAATTACTTTCTTGGAAAGTTTTGTTCCTTTTGGCCATCTCTTCTGCCAGAAGAGTTTCTGAATTATCTGCTCTTTCTTGTGAGTCTCCTTTTCTGATTTTTCATCAGGATAAGGCGGTGTTGCGAACTTCTTTTGAATTTTTACCTAAGTTGTGAATTCCAACAACATTAGTAGAGACATTGTGGTTCCTTCATTATGTCCTAATCCTAAGAATTCTAAGGAGAAATCGTTGCATTCTTTGGATGTTATTAGAGCTTTGAAATATTATGTTGAAGCTACTAAGTCTTTCCGAAAGACTTCTAGTTTATTTGTTATCTTTTCCGGTTTTAGAAAGGCCAGAAAACTTCTGCCATTTCTTTGGCATCTTGGTTGAAATCTTTAATTCATCTTGCCTATGTTGAGTCGGGTAAGACTCCGCCTCATAGGATTACAGCTCATTCTACTAGGTCAGTTTCTACTTCCTGGGCGTTTAGGAATGAAGCTTCGGTTGATCAGATTTGCAAAGCGGCAACTTGGTCCTCTTTGCATACTTTTACCAAATTCTACCATTTTGTTGTATTTTCTTCTTCTGAAGCAGTTTTTGGTAGAAACGTACTTCAGGCAGCGGTTTCAGTTTGAATCTTCTGCTTATGTTTTTCATTAAACTTTATTTTGGGTGTGGATTATTTTCAGCAGGAATTGGCTGTCTTTATTTTATCCCTCCCTCTCTAGTGACTCTTGTGTGGAAAGATCCACATCTTGGGTAGTCATTATCCCATACGTCACTAGCTCATGGACTCTTGCTAATTACATGAAAGAAAACATAATTTATGTAAGAACTTACCTGATAAATTCATTTCTTTCATATTAGCAAGAGTCCATGAGGCCCGCCCTTTTTTGTGGTGGTTATGATTTTTTTGTATAAAGCACAATTATTCCAATTCCTTATTTTATATGCTTTCGCACTTTTTTCTTATCACCCCACTTCTTGGCTATTCGTGAAACTGAATTGTGGGTGTGGTGAGGGGTGTATTTATAGGCATTTTAAGGTTTGGGAAACTTTGCCCCTCCTGGTAGGAATGTATATCCCATACGTCACTAGCTCATGGACTCTTGCTAATATGAAAGAAATGAATTTATCAGGTAAGTTCTTACATAAATTATGTTTTTTCAAGCGTAACAGTTAACCAGAGCTCTGAGGTTCTGCTATCCCGATGCTCCTTAAATTCAATTATTTTCAAATTGTAATACAGCCACAATAAACCTGATATCTCTTGAGTGCAACAGTTAGCGTATCACTTGTAATCTGGCCCTTAAATAGATATTTAACAGTGCTCATTTGGCAAAAACAAATATGTTAAATCAAAGTAAATATAAAAAGATTGTGTAAAATAAAAAAACAGCAAATAACTAACTTCTTGTCTTGCGAAATTAGCACTTAGAAATTCTCAGTGTAGCCCCTGCCCCCAATGTTTTAAGACAGGGGATTTAAAAAAAAATTTTATTCACTCTGTTCTAGACATGAGCAAATCTGACTCCCTGTAATCTAGTCTATTCACTAGCCTAGAAGTTTTATGACACCAGGCTAAGATAAAACTTCCTGTAAAGGCCTCCTCCTCATTGTAAGGCTGTGACAGGATGCATAAATGTAGTGAACAAATTAAATAAATAAAAGGTAAAATCCATTTAAATAGATGAATAATACATATTGCAATGATTTCTATTAAGTGTAAGCAACTGCTTAGTGCGTTTTTATTACAATAATGAAATAGACTGTTTAGCATCCCTTTAAAGTGACATTAATCACTATGAAACGACAAATTACGTGTTTTTTTGTTTAGATTCAGAAATGTTATACAAAGGTATGAAAGCTTATAGTTAAAATACAGGATTACAATTAACCAGCAATTGTAAGAAATATGTCCTTTTAAAAAAAAAATATGCACTGTGTACATAATAAATATAAACACATTAAGAGCCAGATTATGAGTGAAAAGCAAATTAACACTCTTGATTGAACATTAATTGAACTAGAAGTAAGAGTTTTGCGCTTGTCGAGTTGAGATCGTATTATGAGTTGAAAGTAAACTGATTTCACTCTTGCGCTAACCCGACGAGCACAAAAATCGGAAGTTAGAATATTGCGCGAGTGTTCACGTATTACCCCATAGAAGTCAATGGAGAAAAAAAAGTGGAAAAAAACACCCCACTCTTGCACAAACCCGACTGCATATTCTCATTTGCTCTAACCCGACATTAAAATATTTTACATTCCAATGTTCTGCACATAGCAGAATATGTTCTATTTATTCACATATAAATATTTCTACATATATATGATGTTTTCTTTGGTATACTGTATATATGTATATATAGATCATTATATATAGGTATATATATATATATATATATATATATATATATATATATATATATATATATATATAGGAATATCTATTTATAAAAACGTAGAACATATTCCACTATGTGCAGAACATTGGAATGTCAAATATTTACAGTTAATACATAATTAAAACCTTTTTTTAAATGAATATTGCATAAATATTTTATTACATGTTTTCATTTACTTAATGGCAAAAGGCTCCAATGCACTTATATATATATGTCTTATGTGTGTACATATGTATTTATGTGTTTATATGGGTACTGTATATGTGTCTATAAATACATATATAAATACATAAAAATATATGTACACACACACATATATATGGTGCTCTGACAAAATGCAGACGGACATTTGGCAGACAGCCTTCTGTCACACGGACATTTGGCCGACGGACAGAATGCCGAAGCATGTTCCGATTTCGGCCGAGGGCAGATTATCTATCTATCTATCGAATCTATCTATCTATCTATCAAATCTATCTATTGAATCTATCAAATTTATCTATCACATCTATTAATCTATCTATCTCGTGGCTGGACTGTTATCTGACAGCCACTTGTGTGTCGGCCAAATGTCCGTCGGCTAAATGTCCGACATATATTTATATATATATATATATATATATATATATATATATATATATTATATACACATACATATCCATCTTTAGATATGTATATGTTTGTATCTCTAGGTTAAAGCCCTTTGGCTGCCTTTTTTTTCTAACACCTGAGACCTCATATGTTTGAGCCCTTATAACTTTTGTGTGCAATATTTTATTTTAATAATTTTATTAGATAGTGTTATTTTCAGTGTAAGTGTACTTTGTAGTGTATTGTAGTGTAGTGCTACTTTTTAGTTTCGCAAAACAGTTAACCAGAGCACTGAAGTTGCGATAACCATTCTAGTGTAAATCGTGATTGCGCTCAAATTATTACGTTTATTTCAACTCATAACACGTGTGGTAAGCTGGACAAGCGCAAAGCGCTTATCGCTTGGGTGCAAAAGTTTGCGCTCATCTCTAACTCTAACCCTAAATAAAGGACACAGTGCAAGATTACAAGTGAGGCGCAACAGACTTTGCAACAATGGAGATTTTTCTATCCATATTTGTCCCGGTGATATTACGTTAAGTAATATAAGTACAATATTAAGTTGAGAGAAATCGCCATTGCGCTAATGCAATAGTCTTTTCCACTTCAATCCATACTGCGATCTAAGAGCTCTGGTAAAGTGCGTTCCGAAATAAAAATGTTGCACAAAACACAACAAAAATACATTCTAAAGTACATTTACACCGATAAACAACATTATTAATCCCTAAACCGCCATCCCCCACATCGCAAACACTAAAATAAAAGTATTAACCCCTAAACTTCCACCCCCACATCTCAAACTATATAAACTATTAACCCCTAAACCACAATCCCCCCACATTGCAAACTATCTAAATAAATTATTAACCCCTAAACCGCCCCCCCCCACATTGCAAACTATTTAAATAAACTATTAACCACTAAACCGCCATCCCCCACAAAGCAAAGTAATAAACTAACAACTAAACCCCCTAACCTAACACCCCCTAACTTAACCCCAATTAAAATACCCATAAAATAAATAAAAACCATACTAACTTAAAAAGAATAAAAATTTACCTGTACAATTTAAATTAAAACCCTAAAAAAAATAACATTACTTAAAAAAAATACACATTACAATAAATAAAAAACCTAACATTACAAAAAAAATAAAAAACCTACCCTTTACAAAAAATAAATACCTAACATTTACACACACACAAAAAAAAATACCATTACAAAAAATAACAAATAGATCACGTATGTGGAAGTGCAATTCAAACATCTTTGGATGGGATAGGTAATACAAGTTACCATAGAGGTTAAAGTTAGGGAAACTACAACATAATTACAGGCTTTACATCTACCATTGACCGCACCTATACATCCCTTTACATCTGATCCATGCACTTTGATCTTGTGTACTAGGTGTTAGGGCAGATGGTGACAAGATGTTGGCCAAGGATTTACCTTTTCTGTAGGAGCATCTTACCTCTTTGTCAACAACTTTAACCAATTTGTCGTCGGCTGCCCGGAGATAATTTTTTTTGCATATAATCTTGCATATCTGATTATACTGGACACTATGATCTGTTGCAGAGGTGACACCCTTAAACGTATCTGTCTGTTTAGTTTGATCTTTTAATAGTGTACGACAATCTAATATATTTACCTCTCTTTGAGCTTTGTTAATTGTTGTTGGTGAATAGCCTCTTTTCCTCAAGCGGTATTGAGTAAGGGATTCAGCCTGTTTCTGATATGTTGTATTTTGAGAACAATTACGTTTCATACTGACAAACTGACCCTTAGCTACCATATATGGTACATATTTTGGGTGCCAACTGGCTGCATGTAATAATGTTACCTGAAATAGGTTTCTTAAACACATCAGTGGTAATTCTACAACCTGAGTTTCCAATTAGAGTCACATCAAGAAAATGTATACACTTTTTATTAAGATTAGAGGTAAAAGTAAGATTGTAATCATTGATGATAACCCATTTTACAAAGTGTTGTGCTTCTAAGTCTTCTCCATTCCATACAATCAATAGGTTGTCTATAAACCATTTGAAGATATTTTTATTGTGTACATGGGGATTACTACCTGCAAAAATGTGGGACAACTCCCACCAGCCAAGATATAAATTTGCATAAGATGGGGCAAATTTGGCCCCCATGGCAATTCCACATTTCTGCACATGGCACTGACCATCAAACTCAAAATAATTTTGAGATAGGAGAAAATAGGTAACTTCAGCTATAAACGATTGAAATTCATGTGTATAATCAGAAAATTCAGAAAGAAAGAATTTAATGGCTTGAATTACTTTGTTATGTGGTATAGTATAATATAATGATGAAACATTATATAACATTAACATTATAGTATAATATAATGATGAAACATGAAACAATTGTTAGCTAACTATACCCATCTTTCCAAGTAAAACTCCAAGTAGATGTTTAGTATTGCAAAGATAATTAGGGAGGTTAAACACAAACGGTTGTACTAAAGCATCTAACCATTGAGATAAATGCCCTAGAAGAGAGCCCATGCCACTAATTATAGGTCTGCCTTTCATGTCCATTAAAGATTTATGGACCTTAGGTATGTAGTAAAAAATAGGGGTCACAGGATTTTCAACTATCAGAAAATCAAATGTTTCCTGGTTGAAAAAACCTTTTTTCAAAGCCATTATTAAGAAGTTGTTTTAGTTCTCTCTGGTATTTTTTGTGGGGTTATGAGGTAACTTCTCATATTCATCCTCCTCATTATTTAGTTTTCTTAAAGCCTCTTTAATCCATTCACTACCGGGACTTCCAGACAAAGACTTGCCCAAAATACCAGAGCATTTTTAGCAATTTTGTTATCACTCTATTTAAACAGATATAAAGACTTTTTCTTTTTATTACCTATCACATCTATATATATTTTTTAAGTAGAGAACCCAAAGTATTAATCTTGGCCCATTTTGGTATATTTCATGCCACCATTTTACCGCCAAATGCCATCAAATAAAATAATTTGGTACTTTTTTCACAAACTTTGGGTTTCTCACAGAGATTATTTACATACTGCTTGTGCAATCATGGCACAAATGTTTGTAAAAGTTTCTCTGGGATCCCCTTTGTTTAGAAATAGCAGACATATATGGCTTTGCCATTGCTTTTTGGTAATTAGAAGGCTAATTGCAGCTGCACACCACACTTCTATAATTCCCGGCAGTGAAGCTTAAAAGGTTAATGTTAGCTTTAGTGTAGAGATTAGCCTCCTACCTGACACTCCCCACCCCCTGATACCTACCTGATCCCTCTCAAACAGCTCTCTTCGCTTCCACACCCCCTACTGGTCACCCCCATCTTAAGTACTGGTAGACAGTCTGCCAATAAAAAAAATAAAACTTATACATATTTTATTTTAATTTTTTTCTGCAGTGTAGGATTGCACTATCGCTCAAACTTCCCTGATCCCCCCTAAAACAGCTATCTAAACCTCCTCTGCCCTAACTATTGCCGCCATCTTGGGTACTGGCAGCTGTCTGCCAGTACCTATAAAATGTTGATCTTTAGTTAGGGGGCCCCCCACATCCCCAGACCCCCTTTTCTGTAGCGTAGCTGCCCCATCCCCCCTGTCCCTTTAGTTTAACATTTCCATATCATAGGGCCCCTCCAACTTCCTTCCGCCTCCCCTGCTGGGCTGCCCACCCGCCAGCCTACTCCCACTCACACCACCCATCGGCTCCAGCAGAAGAAAGATTGTTACAGACGGTGACACACACAGTGTCACCATCTGTAACGATCAGGCATCTGCCCTCATATGGAGGCGGAGCACCGATCACGCTCTGGCTCCATATGCAGCTGATGCCTGAAGCTTCAGAAGCTCCAGATCTTGGCTGTAACTTAACAGCCACGAGAGTTGGAGCATCCTGAAGTGACAACGTATATATACGTCGGACGGTACAATAGCTAAAATACCACAAAACGTATATATGTCGTATTGGGTGAAGGGGTTAATGTAATCATCACAATTCAACAAAACAATGGAGCCACCCTTACAGTATCTGCTGCCTTGATCACTATCTGATTATTATCCTGTAAGAATTTAAGGCATTCTCCTTTTATGTTGTTTTAAATCTATGAGATCACATTCTACCCTTTTGAAAAAGGTTTCTAAAATTGGTCCCCTACTTTGGATTGGGTAAAAGGTAGAGAGCGGTTTAAAGCCATTAAAGAATTGATCCTATCTTAATCCTGACAAATTACTTTCTTGCCACAATGACTTTAAAGTAAAAATATCACAATTCTCTCTGATTTTTAGAGGCAAGAATATTAGGTTCAGAGTTATGAAAGTGTTTCCTTAATGTTACAATTCCTGATATTATTTAGAGATTTCTAATTTGATTAACATCAATAATGGTTTTAAATAAATTGAAGTCACAGCTTGGAGCAAACCCCAAACCAAGTTTGAGTACTTTAATCTCAGTATCCCTGTTAATCTTTTCCCAATTTTTTTCAAACTTTTCATAGTCACTTAAAGGGGCACTGAAACCAATTTTTTTCTTTCGTGATTCAGATAGAGCATGACATTTTAAGCAACTTTCTAATTTCCTCCTATTCTCAAATTTTCTTCATTCTCTTGGTATCTTTATTTGAAATGCAGGAATGTAAAGTTTAGATGCCGGCCCATTTTTGGTAAACAACCTGGGTTGTCCTTGCTGATTGGTGGATAAATTCATCCACCAATAAAAAAGTGCTCTCCAGAGTCCTGAACCCCAAAAAAAAGCTTAGATGCCTTCTTTTTCAAATAAAAATTAATAATAGGAGTAAATTAGAAAGTTGCTTAAAATTGCATGCTCTAGGCATGCTCTTGCTAGAGGTTTCCGGTGGAGGAGGAGCTACACAGGTGTGCTCCACAGGTGTAGCCCAAGCAATAGCTCCAGTCCCATACCTGCTGGCGGTAAATCTCTATGCGCCCAGCCTTCAGCCCTTGACTGTGGGCTGATGCATCTGCGTGGACAGTCAAGCAAAATCTGTTCTGGAACCCATGCTAGTGGCCTATCATCCCACTGGCCTTTGTTACCTCCATCTATCTGGACTCTTTCTTACAAAACACAAACATTCATCATATCTGCTCTTTTTTTGGGCCTGAACTCTGCCGATATATTTAAACCCACTCAAGTTTTTGGGACCCTGTCTGCTTGCTAAAGAATACCTGCATTGTCATTATAGGACAAAACTCCCCCTGTGCGCCAGCCGCCCCACGACAACTAACTTTAAATTGCTGGTTAACTTTTCTTCCAAACACGCCGCACTGCGGTGACCCTGCTGGCGGTCTTTCCTCTACCACTACAAATGGGTGTCTGCCACATCGCTGCGGCCCTGCTAACACCTTACCTTTCCATCTGACCCACCGCTGCCACATCCTGCACCTCTGTGACCCCTCCGACGGCCCGTAGATCGGCTCCTCCCTGCTCCTCCCTCCCCCACCGGTGCTGCGTGGGAGGGAACGGGGCTCAAGCACGGAGCGGGACCTCGGTCCAGGGGCACCCCCTACAGACTGCCCTGCTGCACAGGCTGGCGCTGCTGCCTCCCCCGGTCCCAACGATCTGCAAGGGGGACTGATGCCGCTCACTGGACCAGCCGGAGCAAAGGAGGAGGCATAGTAGTCCCTGCTCTGGAACCGGGCTGCCTGCTGGAATACCTGAGTTGAAGACGGACTCCTGGGGTGGCTGGATAACGCGCGAAAGGGGGGGGGTAAGTCTCTAAAACAGGCACCTTAGAGCTGATACACTCTGTGTTTTCTTCCTTCTTCTTTGTTTAAAACTGCCAGTGACACTTGAAGGGAACATATATACAAGGACTGACAGGGTCTGACCCTGAAACTAACAAAGGAGCAAGAAGCTCTTAAAAAGTATTCGGGGATTTAAACGGGACTTATACCACTCTGAAAATTCACATATCTGTATAACTGTTTAAATAACTGTAAAGAGCTAAATCCTATTGCACTATAAGAGTTGATGTCATATTGAAGGAAGTATATATATAAAGACTGACAGGGTCTGACCCTGAAACTGACAAAGGAGCAAGAAGCTCTTAAAAAGTACTCGGGGATTTAAATGGGACTCATACCACTTTGAAAATTCACATATCTGTATAACTGTTTAAATAACTGTAAAGAGCTAAATCCTATTGCACTATAAGAGTTGATGGTATATAGACGGGTGGAATAGATTAAGGCTTTAAATAGACAAAAGTTACAAATTTATATAAACTTCCAGGTCTATTCTGGTCACTCCTCTGGGAAAGGGGGGACAGTGTTGACAGTATATGTTGAATGTTGTATCTCAGAATATGGCTGCAACTATTAGTATCTAGGATCATTATACTGCAGGCTAAACAGCCACAGGTAACCTAGAAACACATGACTTGAAACGATTCCTTTATTCTACTTCTCTACACCATAGTCTAGACTCCCCAGGGCTGTGGTTATATACATAAAAATAAATTCTGACCAGCCTATTGGCTGTACCTACTTTTGACTTCCCTCTCCCCCTGCTATCCCTGCCCTGAAATTTAAGAATGCAGATTTAATGCTTAATGTTATAAGCTGAGCATCTTTTGGGGTTTTCTTTCTTTTACTGTAGCCCTTGCTACATAAGATCTGCCCAGGTTTCAAGTTTCTGGTGCCACTTACTAGGACCACTTGGCTATGCCTGGTAAATTCTTTAACTGATCTAAAAACAATTCTTATCTAACAACAATTCGCTTACTCTAAATAAAACTAGATAACATATAGACTTTGCTACTCCTTAGTAAGGTTCCCTAAGATACAGGGTCACGAGCACAGCTAATAAAACAAAAACAACAGCTAAAACACTTAAAAGGAGTAATCCTGCCTAGAATTAGTGGCTCTCCCTTCAATATCCCTAAATCACATCTATAAGTCCTGGCGAGTGTGTCTCTAATCACCCCCTGGCCCCTGGGAAAATCTTTCTCCGGCGGCCCGCATCTGCACCCCCCCCCCCCCCACCCTTTTTTTTTTTTCACTAACTGAAATCAGGCTTAAAGTAGAGCACGCACTCCCCTCACATTCCCCGCAATTTCCCCCACCCCTTTCCCTCACTTTTCTCTCCTTATTTTTAGCACTTTGACAATTTTCTAAACACGAAGCATCTCATGGATAAATTTTTTCACTCACATGCTAAGACTCCCTCGCCAGTCATGACTGCAAAACACAAAGACAGGAGAGCAAAGAACACCATAGCATCCTCAGTCGAATCTCAAGAACCACGACCTACCACATCCTCCCTAACTGATGTATCGGATATGCAAAATTTAGTCACCAGAATAACAGAAGCATTAGCCCCTAACTTTGATGCATTAAAGTCAGAGATCAAACAAGATATCACTCTCCTATCTCAGGAAATTAGACAGTTTGCAGGCAGAATCAATGAAATTGAGCAGAGAGTTTCAGATCTTGAAGATCTTACCACATCACATAACACTAAGTTAGACTCAACTAAACACTCCCTAAATGTAATTCAGGCTAAACTTGAAGATATTGAGAACCGTGCCCGCAGAAATAATATACGCCTGATAGGGATACCCGAGGATAAAAGATATGAGGATCTAAATTCCTTTATTTCCGAGCATTTACCTCAGCTTCTCAAACTCCCACCTAACTATCCTCCGATAGTAGTAGAGAGGGTACATAGGCTTGGTAGACCCTGGGTGGATAATAAAGGAAATCATAGACCTAGACCAGTAATCGCAAAACTCTTGAATTTTCAAGATAAGGTTACTTTGATGCAATTCTATCGTAAGAATCAGCCTATTACCATTGGAGAATCGAAAATTCTCCTTTTTCAAGACTTCTCAGCTGAAACATCATCCAGAAGGAGGGTGTTAGCCCCCATGTGCACAAAATTGATCCAACAGGGCTACCAAGCCACCATAATCTATCCTGCAAAACTTAAAATCAAAGAAGCTGAGAACACATTTATTTTCAATACTCTTCAAGAAGTAGAACAACATTTGAAAGACTCCAACACTTCAGGCACATATCCACCAGGCTGAAAGGGGAAGAGAGAGAGAAAGAGGGGAAAGGGATTTATCTCCCGCTGACTTTTCTACTCTTTTCTTTTTCCTTTTTTTTCTTTCTTCTTTTCTTCATCATGAGCAGGATTCCTTGTCTTAGGAAAGTAACGATAGATGGGGCTTTAAGCCCTCCTGGTTTTCCTTCCTTTTATTTTGTTGTTTAAAACTTTGGGGTCCTTGTGGGGGGGTTCCCCCCCCCCCCCTCGTTTTTTTTTTTTTTTCCCTCCTTCCCTTTCCCTTCCTTCCCACCCGCGCCGGTCACACTTGGACTCGGTCACACTATCCAGTTAAAAACCCATGGCCAACTTTAAATTAGTTTCATGGAATGTGGGTGGGATCTCCACTCCAATTAAAAGGAAGGCCATTTTAACGCATCTGAGGAAATCAGGGGCCGATATAGCATTCTTGCAGGAAACACATTTAACAACAGAAGAATCTCAGAAACTTAAATCCACATGGGTGAAAGAAATCTTCTTCTCCCCGGGAGAGCGAAGGAAAAGAGGGGTGGCGATCCTGATTGGGAAGAAAATTGGCCAAGCAGTTACTTACAGTGACATAGACCCAGATGGGAGATTTGTAATAATTAAAGCTAAAATCCACAAAACAATCTATACACTATGTAATGTTTATGCCCCTAACAAATTAGACCCCAGCTTTTGGCACAAGATCCAGGCCAAAATTCTCTCTGTTCAGGAGGGACACCTAATACTAGGGGGTGATTTCAATATGTCTCCACAGTGCCCTTTGGACAGACTTAGAATCTCTGGTAAGTCGTCTAAACAAAAACGGGATAATTTAGAAGCTAAATTAATAAAATCAATTATGCACAATCTAGCAATAAGAGATATTTGGAGGCTTCAAAACCCTGATGTCAGAGATTTCACCTGTCTGTCCAAGGCGCACAAAACAATGTCTAGAATCGATCTTTTTCTTATTAGCGATAGAATAAGGCTGACAGAGGCAAAAGCAGGCTTGTCTCCTATCTTTCTATCAGATCACGGCCCCATCTCGCTTGAGCTGCAGACCAGCTGCTACAATAAGAAACCAACACGCTTTTTATTTCCCTCCTTTCTTGCGAATGATCTGAAGTTTAAGAACTGGCTTAAACTCAAATTTGCGGATTACCTGGATCATAATCAAGACTACATAGATTCGCCCCTGCTTTTCTGGGAGGCTGCTAAGGCAGTCCTCCGGGGCGAAATCATAGCCTATAGCGCGGAAAGATCTAGGAAAATACGACAAAGGGAGAAAGAAATTACTAGCTCAGTGATCAATTCATATAACTCTTATTTACTTGAAAAATCACCTAGATACTGGGCGAAATACATTCAGGCTAAAAACACAAGAGACACATTTACAATCTTCCAGGAAACGCAGAGGGATCTCAGACTCCAAGCCAGAATCTATAGATTCGGTAACAAATCTGGCAAATTACTGGCAAATCTGGTAAAAAGGGAAAGGAAAACATCTCTCATTGAAAAGATTCAAGAGGATGGTATTCTTCTTGATAAACCAGAAGCAATAGCGAAAGCTTTCACCAGCTACTATCAGAATCTTTATCTAAGCAGAGGCTCAGATATTTCACAGGCATCCCAATTCTGGAGTCAAGTAACTTGCCCAAAAATACCAACGGAATTGATTAACTCCCTAAATACACCAATCACTGAATTAGAGATAAATAAAACAATTGAAGATCTTGCCAATAATAAATCACCCGGACCAGATGGTCTCCCAAACGAGTTCTACAAAATTCTGAATTCTGAGATTACTCCCTATCTCAACAATTTATTTAACAGTATGTACATCAATGGCAATCGGGTGGCCGCCTCTTTTTCTTCATCTAATACTGTCTTAATCTTGAAGGGAGGGAAAGATCCCTCCCTTAAAGAATCATACAGGCCCATAGCTCTCCTGAACGGAGATTATAAGATATTTTGCTCTATCCTTGCTGATCGCCTCCAAGCACCACTCGCCACGGTGATACACCCGGACCAGGCAGGGTTTCTTAGGGGCCGAAACTCTTCAGCTAAAATTAGAGAGGCCATACTTGTTACGGAGTATTTTAGGAAACTGGAGGTACTCGAGGGGGGGGGGGAGGGAGTGGCACCCGACCTGGCTATTCTTTCGATCGATGCAGAAAAAGCATTCGATTCGATACATTTTGACCATCTTTTTTCATCTCTGACAAACTTTGGTTTCAAAGGTAAATTTCTCGAATTTATTATGAATCTCTATAAAGAACCACACACTACCCTGATTGTCAATTCTATAGCATCCTCACAGATAACTCTCGAAAGGGGAACGCGCCAGGGGTGCCCCCTCTCCCCCCTTCTTTTCGACATCTCAATCGAACCACTAGCAATTATGGTTAGGCAACAACTTCCAGGCATCAAGGTGGGGAAGCAAGTTATAAAAATTGCTTTATATGCGGATGACCTTCTGTTATACCTTTCAGATACTAAATCCAGCATCCCCAAATTGTTAAACATTACTACTCAATTTGGGTCCTTTTCGGGGTACAGGATTAACGAAGTAAAATCGGAACTACTATGGTTGAGACAAAACAAAGACTCTCTTTATGATATCCCCTTTACCGTATCTAAAATATCTCTTAAATATCTTGGAATTTTAATCCCTTCATCCCAGGGGGACCTGTACAATCTTAATTTCTCTCCGATTTTTGCAATGATCAGGGAAAAACTTAAAAATTGGCAATCTCTTCCGCTATCTTTATCCGGACGGATTGCTTTGTTTAAAATGATCTTGCTCCCAAAACTCCTCTACGTTCTCCAGAACGTCCCATTAATTCTCTTGGAGAAAGACATCCGCTGCTTAAACGGCTCACTTAGCAAATTCCTCTGGCAGGAAAAAAGACCTAGGATATCCCTAAATAAACTTTTTCTATCAAAAGAGAGTGCTGGTCTTGCATTACCGGATATCCGATCCTATAATTATGCTTTTTTAGCACGCGTGGTGGCCGACTGGCTATCCCAGAGTAACTATGTTACGAATCAGCCCCTGGAAGAGAATATGTGCAGTCCGTACCAGTTGATAGCGCTGGTCCACTGCCCACCCAAAGACCTGCCAGGCAGAATCAAAAGATTCAAATCTGTTTCTAATCCACTAAGGGCCTGGTGGAGAATAAGTAATCTATTATCCCTAAATGGGAAAATTTCTCACTATCTTCCAATACAGGGAAATCCGAAATTCCCCGCAGGAGTCAGTTCAGGAACCTTTAGGAAGTGGCAAGACCTAGGTTTGAGTAGGGTAATACAACTTTGGGACCCAGAAAGGAACATTGTCAAATCCTTTGACGAGTTAAAAGGAGAGTTTCACATCAACAATAAGGAATTTTTTGCATTCCTACAAGTTAGACACTTTCTACTCGAACTAGTGAACGAGGTAGGATGGAGCTGGAATATGGGAAAGCTGGAAGGCTGGATCACTCTGTTCAAGAACGGTATCAGGTCCATCTCACCATGCTATCAGCTACTTAAATCAGGCAAAGGTGCTGTAGAGCTAGAGAAAATTACTGCTTTATGGAACAGGCTATTACAGGCTATTACCACAATCAACTATTGATACAAAAACTATTCAAAGCTCAATTTGCAAAGTGGCTCAGGTCTCTCTCTCAGCCACATGGCGTGAGATGCACATTAAACTTCTTCACAATGCATACTTCACCCCTAAAAAAGGCGATAAAATTCATTATGCCAGCTTTAACAAATGTCCAAAGTGTTTACTCCCCGCAGCGGATGTAATACACATGATTTGGAGTTGCCCCAGAATAAGATACCTCTGGTATAAATTAGAGTTCTGGATTAACAAAACCCTTAGGATCTCCCATCCGGGTCTTACACAGTTATTGATTGTCTTTGGTCATGGGGAATATAATCCAGAGAATAAATTGATATTTTTATCCATTTTAGCAACTAGATATCTTATCTTCAAAAAATGGAAGTTGAGGGCAATACCATCTATCTCAGAGATAAAGAACTGTCTGAAAAAACAATGCCTTTTAGAACAAAGAGACACTAACCTAGATAATGACCTAGACATCAGACGATTCTTTAGTAAATGGTCTGCCTTTATCAAGTCACTACCAGACACAGAAATACATGACCTTATATTCCCCTTCAGGAACTCGGAATTGGTCCTTCTAGGTGCTTGGTAGAGACCCGAAGGTGCTCTGACGCGGGGGGGGGGGGTCCTCTCTCACATCCCTATATTCCTCTTCCTTTTTTTTTCACCCCCTCCCTCCTCTACCTCCCCCCCCTTTCTCCCCCCGTCTTTCCTTCCCTCCCCCTTTTTTTTCCCTTTTTTTTTTTTTTTTTTTCTCTTTCTCTTTGTTTGTTTGGTTGTCTGCTTGTTTTGTTTTGTTTTTGTTCTAATTTTTTCTCTTTTTTGTTTCTTTAATCAGTATAAATAAAATAGAAAAGACTCCAGTTTAGTGTACAAATTTTACGCTGTGGGGACCAACTTATTAAGATAAAATGAAGTTATTGTTTTAAACTATTTTTTGAGGTTCTCCGAAATGTGGTTTACCTGGCCCTGCGTGGCACAAAGAGGTTGAATTTATTTTGACTGTACACTCTGCTGGATTTAAATAAAAAAAAATAATTGCATGCTCTATCTGAATCACGAAAGAAAAAAAATTGGGTTCAGTGTCCCTATAATAAAGAAGAAAATGTATAGGAATATAAAAATTGATTGCTTAATTGAAATTTCCGCAAACTCGGACAATGATTATGTCAAGCACTAAAATCTTAAAACTTTCTTAGTTTACTTACTTCTGTATATTTAAACATTTATTTTTGTTTGTGTAAATAGCAGGATATTACCATAAAGGCAAATTTAACCCCTTCGCTACAGAGAAAAAGATGTTCTGGAAATACCTGAGAATTTTTAGCATTTTTTTCTATTACTCCATTTAAACAGAAATAGAGCCCAGTTTTTTTTTTGTTTTGTTTTTTTTAGCTAAACTATAGATATATTTTTTTTTTAGTAGAAAACCCAAGGTATTGCTCTGGGCTCATTTTAATATATTTGATGCAATCATTATGCCACCCCATGTGATCATATGAAAAATATTATTAAAGGGATACTAAACCCATTTTTTTTTTCTTTAATGATTCAGATAGAGCTTGCAATTTGAAGCAACTTTCTAATTTACTCCTCTTATAAATTTTTCTTCATTCTCTTGCTATCTTTATTTGAAAAGCAGGAGTATAAAGCTTAGGAGCCGGCCCATTTTAGGTTCAGCACCCTGGATATTGCTTGCTTATTTGTGGGTACATTAGTAAATTGAACCAAAAATGGGCCGTCTCCTAAGCTTTACATTCCTGTATTTCAAATATAGATAGCAAGAGAACAAAGAAAAATGGATAAGAGGAGTAAATGAGAAAGTTGCTTAATAGTGCTTGCTCTATCTGAATCAAAAAAACAAAAATGGGTTTAGTATCCCTTTAACTTTTTCACAAACTTTGGGATTCTCACTGAAATGCTTTAAATGAAGATTGCGCAGTTATAGCACAAATGGTTGTAAAAGCTTATCTGGGATCCCCTAGCAGACATGCATGGCTTTGGTAATTAGAAGGCCGCTTATTTCAGCTGTGCAACACACTTCTGAAATTTCCGGCAGTAGGGGGGTTAATTAGTTAGCTGGTAAGGGTAATAGTATTGTAATGTAGGTATTACCCTCCCATCTGACACCTGACACCTCCCTGATACCTCCCAAACCGTTCTTTCCTCCGACCTACACTCACCACCATTTAGGTATTGATAGACAATCTGCCAGTATGACATTTTAGGGCTTTTTTAAATTAATAAATAAATTAAATAATTGTATTTTTTATTTTCTGCCGTGTAGGATCCACCTTTAACCCTCCCACCTCCCTGATCCCTCCCAAAGAGCTCTTTAACCCTCCCCCCTTTCAATAGACTCTGCCATCTTAGGTACTTGGCAGCTGTCAGCCAATACCCAGTTTACATACATTTCTTTTTTAATTTCATTCATTTATTCATATTTTTTTCTGTAGAGTAGCAATCCACCCTCACCCTTCCCACATCCCTGCTCCAAGCAATCATATTGTGGGGCCCCCTGCTCCCCTCTAAGAAGTCCCTCAACCATGTAGGGACCCATCCCTCCCTCTTTCCTAATACTTTATTTTCTGTAGCATAGGGAACCATTCCCTTCCTCTGTCTGTATCTGGGATCTGGTTTAATTTGGTAAATCAAGCACCATATGAAGGCAGATGTCTACTGCCTCTGGCTGCAGTCTCCACTGTCAAAGCTCACAGCAGGAACCACAGCATGCATTTATATGTTGGACGTAGGTACTACGTCAACACAGTACACTGGGCAAAGTACTGTGTGATGTAGTATCCATTTGGCGCAAGGGGTTAAGCCATATACAGCATATCCTTGGAACAGGAGGTTAATTACACAACAAATATTTTAGTTTTAATCTGAACTACCAAGACAGATATTAAATACTAAACACACATGAGTATATTATATTAAATATCACAAAACACCTGTAATTACAAGACTTTGCAGTTTTATAATAAATTAACACACAGCCCAAGCCTGGAAACTTTCAGAATATATTAACATATTGTTTGCTTTAGTTGTTTTTTTTTTATGGCCAAAAAACCAAACACCCTTCCTCATGACTAAGCTTAAAGGGACAGTCTACTCCTGAATTGTTATTGTTTAAAAATTTAGATAATCCCTTTATTACCCATTCCCCTGTTTTGCGCAACCAACACATTTATAGTACTATACTTTTTACCTCTGTGATTACCTTGTATCCAAGCCTTTGCAGACTGCCCCCTTATTTCAGTGCTTGCATTTAGCCAATCAGTGCCCTCTCATTTGTAACTCAACTGGCGTGGTCACAATGTTATCTGCATGGCACACATGAACTTACGCCCTCTAGCTGTGAAAAACTGCCAAATGCATTGAAATAAGGGGTGGCCTTCAAAGGTTTAGCAATTAGCATATGAGCCTACCTAGGTTTAGCTTTCAACAAAGAATACTACGAGAACAAAGCACATTTGATGATAACAGTGAATTGGAAAGTTGTTTAAAATTGCATGCCCTATCTGAATCATGTAAGTTTAATTTTGACTAGACTTTAAGTGGAAAGGACAATCAGAACATGTAGGCAAGATTTGCCATTGTCATTCTTTTAGTAAAACCCATTAGAAGAACCCTTTATCTGCATAATATATCAGGGTTTGGATTAGAAAGTCTAGTGCATGCAGTTTAAATTCTCATGGAAACTAAAAAACCACAATAAATATTGCCATTAAATAAATATAAACAAACAGCATTCTAATTTTCTGAATAAAATAAATGTGCTGTTTTGTGTACAGTATTTTCGTCATGTATGTTTAAACTCACATAATAGTTTCTTATGACATAGGCTTCTAAGCAACAATTGTAGTCAATTCTGGAGAGGGCACAGTAGAGAGAATGACAATAAGCATACAGTTGCAAACAGAAAAACATAATTTATGCTTACCTGATAAATTCCTTTCTTCTGTAGTGTGATCAGTCCACGGGTCATCATTACTTCTGGGATATTACTCCTCCCCAACAGGAAGTGCAAGATGATTCACCCAGCAGAGCTGCATATAGCTCCTCCCCTCTACGTCACTCCCAGTCATTCGACCAAGGACCAACGAGAAAGGAAAAGCCAAGGGTGAAGTGGTGACTGGAGTATAAATTAAAAAATATTTACCTGCCTTAAAAACAGGGCGGGCCGTGGACTGATCACACTACAGAAGAAAGGAATTTATCAGGTAAGCATAAATTATGTTTTCTTCTGTTAAGTGTGATCAGTCCACGGGTCATCATTACTTCTGGGATACAAATACCAAAGCAAAAGTACACGGATGACGGGAGGGATAGGCAGGCTCTTTATACAGAAGGAACCACTGCCTGAAGAACCTTTCTCCCAAAAATAGCCTCCGATGAAGCAAAAGTGTCAAATTTGTAAAATTTGGAAAAAGTATGAAGCGAAGACCAAGTTGCAGCCTTGCAAATCTGTTCAACAGAGGCCTCATTCTTGAAGGCCCAAGTGGAAGCCACAGCTCTAGTAGAATGAGCTGTAATTCTTTCAGGAGGCTGCTGTCCAGCAGTCTCATAAGCTAAACGAATTATGCTACGAAGCCAAAAAGAAAGAGAGGTAGCGGAAGCTTTTTGACCTCTCCTCTGCCCAGAGTAAATGACAAACAGAGAAGACGTTTGTCGAAATTCCTTAGTTGCCTGTAAGTAAAATTTTAGAGCACGGACTACATCCAGGTTGTGCAGTAGACGTTCCTTCTTTGAAGAAGGATTTGGGCATAAAGAAGGAACAACAATCTCTTGATTGATATTCCTGTTAGTAACTACCTTAGGTAAGAACCCAGGTTTAGTACGCAGGACTACCTTATCCGAATGAAAAATCAATAAGGAGAATCACAATGTAAGGCTGATAATTCAGAGACTCTTCGAGCCGAGGAAATAGCCATTAAAAATAGAACTTTCCAAGATAACAACTTTATATCAATGGAATGAAGGGGTTCAAACGGAACGCCCTGAAAAACATTAAGAACAAGGTTTAGACTCCATGGTGGAGCAACAGTTTTAAACACAGGCTTAATCCTGGTCAAAGCCTGACAAAAAGCCTGGACGTCAGGAACTTCTGACAGACGTTTGTGTAACAGAATGGACAGAGCTGAGATCTGTCCCTTTAATGAACTAGCAGATAAACCCTTTTCTAAACCTTCTTGTAGAAAAGACAATATCCTAGGAATCCTAACCTTACTCCAAGAGTAACCTTTGGATTCACACCAATATAGGTATTTACGCCATATCTTATGGTAAATCTTTCTGGTAACAGGTTTCCTAGCCTGTATTAAGGTATCAATAACTGACTCAGAAAACCCACGTCTTGATAAAATCAAGCGTTCAATTTCCAAGCAGTCAGCTTCAGAGAAGTTAGATTTTGATGTTTGAAGGGACCCTGTATCAGAAGGTCCTGTTTCAGAGGTAGAGACCAAGGTGGACAGGATGACATGTCCACCAGGTCTGCATACCAAGTCCTGCGTGGCCACGCAGGTGCTATTAGAATCACTGATGCTCTCTCTTGTTTGATTCTGGCAATCAATCGCGGAAGCAACGGGAAGGGTGGAAACACGTAAGCCATCCTGAAGTCCCAAGGTGCTGTCAGAGCATCTATCAGGACTGCTCCTGGATCCCTGGATCTGGACCCGTAACGAGGAAGCTTGGCGTTCTGTCGAGACGCCATGAGATCTATCTCTGGTTTGCCCCAACGTCGAAGTATTTGGGCAAAGACCTCCGGATGAAGATCCCACTCCCCCGGATGAAAAGTCTGACGACTTAAGAAATCCGCCTCCCAGTTCTCCACTCCCGGGATGTGGATTGCTGACAGGTGGCAAGAGTGAGACTCTGCCCAGAGAATTATCTTTGATACTTCCATCATAGCTAGGGAGCTTCTTGTCCCTCCCTGATGGTTGATGTAAGCTACAGTCGTGATGTTGTCCGACTGAAACCTGATGAACCCCCGAGTTGTCAACTGGGGCCAAGCCAGGAGGGCATTGAGAACTGCTCTCAATTCCAGAATGTTTATTGGCAGGAGACACTCCTCCTGACTCCATTGTCCCTGAGCCTTCAGAGAATTCCAGACGGCACCCCAACCTAGAAGGCTGGCGTCTGTTGTTACAATTGTCCAGTCTGGTCTGCTGAATGGCATCCCCCTGGACAGATGTGGCCGAGAAAGCCACCATAGAAGAGAATTTCTGGTCTCTTGATCCAGATTCAGAGAAGGGGATAAGTCTGAGTAATCCCCATTCCACTGACTTAGCATGCACAGTTGCAGTGGTCTGAGGTGTAAGCGTGCAAAGGGTACTATGTCCATTGCCGCTACCATTAAGCCGATTCCCTCCATGCATTGAGCCACTGACGGGTGTTGAATGGAATGAAGGGTGCGGCAAGCACTTTGAAGTCTTGTTAGCCTGTCCTCTGTCAGGTAAATCTTCATTTCTACAGAATCTATAAGAGTCCCCAGGAAGGGAACTCTTGTGAGTGGAACGAGTGAACTTTTCTTTTCGTTCACCTTCCATCCATGTGAACTTAGAAATGCCAGCACTAACTCTGTATGAGACTTGGCAGTTTGAAAGCTTGAAGCTTGTATCAGAATGTCGTCTAGGTATGGAGCTACCGAGATTCCCCGCGGTCTTAGTACCGCCAGAAGAGCACCCAGAACCTTTGTGAAGATTCTTGGAGCTGTAGCCAATCCGAATGGAAGAGCCACAAACTGGTAATGCCTGTCTAGGAAGGCAAACCTTAGGTACCGATAATGATCTTTGTGAATCGGTATGTGAAGGTAAGTATCTTTTAAATCTACAGTGGTCATGTACTGACCCTCTTGGATCATAGGTAAAATTGTCCGAATAGTCTCCATCTTGAACGATGGAACTCTTAGGAATTTGTTTAGGATCTTTAAGTCCAGGATTGGTCTGAAAGTTCCCTCTTTTTTGGGAACCACAAACAGATTTGAGTAAAACCCCTGTCCCTGTTCCGATCGTGGAACTGGATGGATTACTCCCATTAACAAGAGCTCTTGTACGCAGCGTAGAAACGCCTCTTTCTTTGTCTGGATTGTTGACAATCTTGACAGATGAAATCTCTCTCTTGGAGGAGAGTATTTGAAGTCCAGAAGGTATCCCTGAGATATTATCTCTAGCGCCCAGGGATCCTGAACATCTCTTGCCCAAGCCTGGGCGAAGAGAGAAAGTCTGCCCCCCACTAGATCCGATCCCGGATCGGGGGCCCTCAGTTCATGCTGTCTTAGGGGCAGCAGCAGGTTTCCTAGTCTGCTTGCCCTTGTTCCAGGACTGGTTAGGTTTCCAGCCTTGTCTGTAGCGAGCAACAGCTCCTTCCTGTTTTGGTGCAGAGGAAGTTGATGCTGCTCCAGCTTTGAAATTACGGAAGGAACGAAAATTAGACTGTCTAGTCTTGGCTTTGGCTTTGTCCTGAGGCAGGGCATGGCCTTTACCTCCTGTAATGTCAGCGATAATCTCTTTCAACCCGGGCCCGAATAAGGTCTGCCCTTTGAAAGGTATATTAAGCAATTTAGACTTAGAAGTAACATCAGCTGACCAGGATTTTAGCCACAGCGCCCTGCGTGCCTGAATGGCGAATCCTGAATTCTTCGCCGTAAGTTTAGTAAGATGTACTACGGCCTCCAAAATGAATGAATTAGCTAGTTTAAGGACTCTAAGCCTGTCCGTAATGTCGTCCAGAGTAGCTGAACCAATGTTCTCTTCCAGAGACTCAATCCAGAATGCCGCTGCAGCCGTGATCGGCGCAATGCATGCAAGGGGTTGCAATATAAAACCTTGTTGAACAAACATTTTCTTAAGGTAACCCTCTAACTTTTTATCCATTGGATCTGAAAAAGCACAGCTATCCTCCACCGGGATAGTGGTACGCTTAGCTAAGGTAGAAACTGCTCCCTCCACCTTAGGGACCGTTTGCCATAAGTCCCTTGTGGTGGCGTCTATTGGAAACATTTTTCTAAATATCGGAGGGGGTGAGAACGGCACACCGGGTCTATCCCACTCCTTAGTAACAATTTCAGTAAGTCTCTTAGGTATAGGAAAAACCTCAGTACTCGTCGGTACCGCAAAATATTTATCCAACCTACACATTTTCTCTGGTATTGCAACTGTGTTACAATCATTCAGAGCCGCTAACACCTCCCCTAGTAATACACAGAGGTTTTCCAGTTTAAATTTAAAATTTGAAATATCTGAATCCAGTCTGTTTGGATCAGAACCGTCACCCACAGAATGAAGTTCTCCGTCCTCATGTTCTGCCACCTGTGACGCAGTGTCTGACATGGCCCTAATATTATCAGCGCACTCTGTTCTCACCCCAGAGTGATCACGCTTACCTCTTAGTTCTGGTAATTTAGCCAAAACCTCAGTCATAACAGTAGCCATATCCTGTAATGTGATTTGTAATGGCCGCCCAGATGTACTCGGCGCTACAATATCACGCACCTCCCTCTGAGCGGGAGATGTAGGTACTGACACGTGAGGCGAGTTAGTTGGCATAACTCTCCCCTCGTTGTTTGGTGAAATTTGTTCAATTTGTACAGATTGACTTTTATTTAAAGTAGCATCAATACAGTTAGTACATAAATTTCTATTGGGCTCCACTTTGGCATTGCAACAAATGACACAGTTATCATCCTCTGAATCAGACATGTTTAACACACTAGCAAATAAACTTACAACTTGGAAATACAATTCAATTAGAATAATATTAAAACGTACTGTGCCTTTAAGAAGCACAGAAGATCTATGACAGTTGAAAATTAATAAATTGAAACAGTTATAGCCTCAATCCTTGTAAACAACACAACTTTAGCAAAGGTTTAATCCCATTAGCAAAGATAACAAATTCTGAAAGCAGGAAACAAATTACAGAATAAACGTTTTTTATCTCAGTCAAACTATAATTCTCACAGCTCTGCTGAGAGAAATTACCTCCCTCAAAATAAGTTTTGAAGACCCCTGAGCTCTGTAGAGATGAACCGGATCATGCAGGGAATACAATGAGTTGCTGACTGAAATATTTGATGCAGTAAAAGCGCCAAAAAAAACGGCCCCTCCCCTCACACACAGCAGTGAGGGAGAACAGAAACTGTCAGAAAAACAGATTAAGCAACTGCCAAGTGGAAAAATAGTGCCCAAACATTTATTCACTCAGTACCTCAGTAAATGAAAACGATTTTACATTCCAGCAAAATCGTTAAACATAATCTCTAGTTATTAAACAGCTTTATGTATTTCTTACAGTGTAATTCTAGTGAAGTACCATTCCCCAGAATACTGAAGTGTAAAGTATACATACATGACATTATATCGGTATGGCAGGATTTTCTCATCAATTCCATTGTCAGAAAATAAAAACTGCTACATACCTCTATGCAGATTCATCTGCCCGCTGTCCCCTGATCTGAAGTTTACCTCTCCTCAGATGGCCGAGAAACAGCAATATGATCTTAACTACTCCGGCTAAAATCATAACAAAAACTCTGGTAGATTCTTCTTCAAACTCTGCCAGAGAGATAATAACACACTCCGGTGCTATTTTAAAATAACAAACTTTTGATTGAAGATATAAAACTAAGTATAATCACCATAGTCCTCTCACACATCCTATCTAGTCGTTGGGTGCAAGAGAATGACTGGGAGTGACGTAGAGGGGAGGAGCTATATGCAGCTCTGCTGGGTGAATCCTCTTGCACTTCCTGTTGGGGAGGAGTAATATCCCAGAAGTAATGATGACCCGTGGACTGATCACACTTAACAGAAGAAAAAGGAGTGTGTAGAAGTGAGTAAGACAAAATATCAAAATAGCAGCACAATTTGCACATATAGGGGACATAGTATGATATAAAACAGAAATGATATAAGGTAGTAAAGTATTTGTGGCTCTGAATATATTGGTGCAAACACAAAAAAAGGTCTTAATGTGATACACATGAACAGGCTGAAACCAGCAGGGTGGGCATGTTTGTGACAAAATGTGCTATATTGTTGCATTTGCTTATTTGTATAATGTTTGTGAAAAAGTGCCTTAATTTGTTACATTAGTGCATAAGAAATAGTATGGGAAACATGGTTATTTCAAGTCAGTTGTTTAATGTGGGGAAGGGACAGGATAAAATATAGATGGAGAAGTGATTACTGGAAAATACAGTGCCCAGATTAGATAAGAGATGGACGTTTACCCTGTTGTGCTAATATGAGTCTGTCTAAGTAACTGTCTAAGTAACTGTCAGGGTACCAGGAACCAGACAGAGACGTGAAATTTTAAATTAATCATACCTTTATTAAAAAAAATAACAAAAAAATTATAACAAGCCAGGTTATAACGGAGTCAGGAACACAGAAACTCACAGAGAGGTCAGAGACAATGCAAGGGTGATGACATCATCATTCTGGGACTGCAAATCTGCCTCTCTCTGATGATGTTCTCCAGTTTGGCCATAAGAGGGAGCCTGGGAGTAATGAGCAGCGTTACATACTCTGCTACAGGCAAGGAGAAAACACAGGTGAGTCTAAAATGGCAGCCAAGATAAAAAGCTGCAAATAACTAGTGAAGTCAGAGTGAAACCCTGACAGTAACACAGTGATATGGCAGAGTAGTTTTTCAATATGACGGTTCTCTTACCTGTGACAATGCCACTATACTAAACATATTTTCTGTGTGGATATATGATGGTCAGATAAAAACCATGAGCAGTCATGTTGTTTTTTACACAAAGAGGATGGGCAGCACTTGGGGTTTGGACCTTGATCAACAAGCCTTTCCCTTTGTATGAGCAGGGGATTGTAGTATTTAATGGACTCCAGGGAGGTTTTTCTAGGTGCTGTGGGACTAGTGTTTTGGCTAGGATTTGGGCTATGAATTTGGTTAAGTCTATGTTTAGATTTATTTTGTTAACATAACAATTAAAAAAAGAACAACCAGAGTTCCTACTATTAGGTCTCTACCTTCCCAACTGATTTTATACTTTCTACAGAAAGAGCTGGGATATTGTGCTTGCTCCCTTTTCTAAAAGTCTAAAAAAGGAGCAAAGACTGTAAATTCTAAGCCTGCTGTTCAGAGCTTGACAGGGAATAAAAAGACCAGCCATATTTTCTGTCTGTAGAATGCACACATCCCATTTTTTTTCCAGGGAAATACTGGTATACTCCTTCCCTGAATATTGTTCCAGAATTATATTAGTGTGCAATAAAAAAAATGCCACATTGTTGTTATTCAGGCACCTTACAACCTGGTTCATCCATGGCTCTCTCCCAATGTGAAAATTATTCTCCATAGTGTGATCTGAAGAAGACACTCAAAATGGTGTTTCACTCTGTCTCACAGTGTGACTTGATTCAAAATTAGAAACAAAAGGAGGGCTACTAAAATGGTACATGGTCTAGGAAATAAAATTTACATAAAAATACTATGTGATCTTAATACATATAGCTCATAGGAGAAAAGACAGGCGATTCAGCTGCATCACCTGACCAGCAGCGCCTCTTTAAATTGTAGCAGGAGAGCCTCAGCTACTACAGCCCACTGGGAAAATCTCCTGGTATCCTGGTAGGCCAATCTGGCCTTGCTGCTGTTTACAATATAATTTTAGGACAAAGTGTTTCCATTTCTATGCTTCTGATCAGAGTTATAATGTGCCCCAACTCAATATCCAGTGCACTGTACGGGTCAAAGGAACAGACAATACCACAACAGAACTATTAGAGGCTGCAAGATTTATGAAACTGTTCTGAGGTCTCTTTTGGGTGTGTAGCTGGCATGAGGGGAGCTGCAGGTGCAATTCATGTAACCTGGGCATATATTTGGCATAAAATGGGTTCGAGGGAACCATGCGCTTAAGACCTAATGTCTTACATGCGCTTAATACCTAATGTCTTACAGTATAGCTGGTACCAATCACCATCGACACCACCAAAACCAAAATCAGAAGCCTCCAAGACAGCATATCACCAAACAACATTATTCATACAAAACTTCTGAAACAATGCACCAACATCCTGGCACCCACCATAACACACCTCATAAACCTGTCTTTTAAAGAAGAAATTGTGCCGATCTCCCTCAAGTAAGGCATAATCAAACCCCACCTAAAGAAGCCCAACCTTGAGCCCAAAAATTTGAACAACCGCAGACCTGTCACAAGCCTCAACACCCTCTCCAAGATTATCGAGAAAGCAGTAGTACAACAGCTACAGCCCCATCTAGACACCCATGAACTCCTGGATCCATTACAATCTGGTTTCCACCATGGCCACGGGACTGAAACGGCGCTCTTCAAGATCTGGGATGATGACCTTGAAGCAGCAGATGTAGGAGAATCGTGCCTCCTGGTGCTACTGGACCTCAGCGCAGCCTTTGACACAGTAGACCACAAGACTCTGCTCATTCGTCTCACAGAAGTAGCAGGAGTCGCAGACTTGGACATACCCTGGTTTGCATCCTTCCTAGAGAACAGATCCCAGAAAGTGAAACTACACACCTTCGCCTCAGAAGCACATAAAATCACATGCAGAGTCCCTCAAGGATCAGCTGTGATCACCTTGTATCTAAGCCTTTGCAAACTGCCCCTTTATTTCAGTTCTTTTGACAGACTTGCATTTTAGCCAATCAGTGCTGACTCCTAGGCAACTCCACGTGCGTGAGCACAATGTTATCTAGATGACACACATAAACTAACACCCTTTAGTGGTGAAAAACTGTCAAAATGCATTCAGGTAACTTCAAGGTCAAGAAATTAGCATATGAGCCTACCTAGGTTTAGCTTTCAACTAAGAATACCAAGAGAACACAGCAAAATTGGCGATAAAGTAAATTGGAAAGTTGTTTAAAATGACATGCCCTATCTGAATCACGAAAGTTTATTTTAGACTAGACTGTCCCTTTAATGTGGTTTGTTGGGAACAGTTTTTCTTACTTATTTTATTTATTTATTGTTTTACCTCTCACCACTGTGAGCACTATATTGTTAATTAATAACAGTGTTTTATTTTGATGCATTTTTGTTTCTAGAAAAATATTTTACGATAATGTAATATACTTAAGGTTTAGGCATTTTAAATGAACACATATCAGAGTATTGCAATATGGATATAAACACTAAAAAATACCTTGATCAAAATTGTGTGACATCATGCAGAGATCAATCATTAAAAGCAAATAATACCACACCCAATGATGTGACAGCATATTATTGTATACATGGTCCCTGCCCTACTACACTATATTTACTTTATTGCTAGTACAATAATATATTATTCATTTAGGAATAAGAGCTACAATCTAATATTAATGTCTGGCACATATTCAGCATTGGATATAATTGATGGCTGAAATGGACAAGTATAAGCTGGCATTGGTAATAAAACTTAGGAATATCTAAAGTCCAACTAGCTTTACTTTCAGTATTACATGAACATACTTGTTAGGAATAACCCTCTTTCCTTTGCTTGCCTAATTACAATAAAGAATTCATCACATGCTATAAAAAAGCCTGAAGCTATCAACAATGTTTGAATTTAATTAGCTAATGACTTACAGTAACCTAGGTGTTTTATAAACATCCTTAAAGAAGCAGTCTTTTCATTTTGTTCGAGCTAGTGGGGCTTTCAACAACATTAATAGTTTTGAACCATAGCATTTATGTCTCTTATATATTTTAAAGGGACTTAAAGTGACAGTCAAGTCAAAATTAAACTTTCATGATTAAGATAGGGCATGCAATTTTAAACAAATTTATTTTACTTTTATCATCAAATTTGCTTTACTCTCTTGGTATTCTTTGTTAAACGCTGACCATAGGTAGGCTCATATGCTCATTTCTAAGCCCTTTTTTTACAGCTAGACAGTGCTAGTTCATGTGTGCCATATAGATGACATTGTGCTCACTCCCGTGGAGTTACCTAGGAGTTAGCACTGTTAGCACTGATTGGCTAATATGCGTTCCTGCGGCTTCCAGACTCAGCTGGCGGGCGACCCAAAAACTGGTGTGCATATATTTGCACTAACTCACCTCTGCAGCTCGGCTCTTGTTGCTACCTTTGCAGAGAGGTTTAAATGCCTGTGATCTCTTCGCTTCCGCACTGCTCCCTACTTCGCATCCAGTCTTCAACCCTGACTTATGACATCGTCCTCCGCTGACAGTACTGTTCTCTTCGGTGAATCCTTCCACTGTTACCAAGATTCTCCTTTCTCCTCTGTAATCCTCCGACTTGGGACAACAGGTGCACTAGACAATCCAAAGTAACAAGAAAGGAATATCACAAAATGAAGGAGCGTTGGTAAAAGTATTCAATCCTTTATTCAAAACATCTTGTAAAAACAGCAACTTTTCAGTAAAACAATTTTTTGTGTTCAGGTCACATCATCTTACGCATTTCAGCTATATCAGTCATACTCATTTCTAAGCCCTTTTTTACAGCTAGACAGTGCTAGTTCATGTGTGCCATATAGATGACATTGTGCTTACTCCCGTGGATTTACCTAAGAGTTAGCACTGATTGGCATTTATGCAAGTCTGTCAAAAGAACTGAAATAAGAGGGGCAGTTTGCAGAGGCTTAGATACAAGGTAATCACAGAGGTAAAAAGTATCTTCATTTAACTGTGTTGATTATGCAAAACTGGGGAATGTGTAATAAAGGGATAATCTATCTTTTTAAACAATAAAAATTCTGGGAAATATAAAATTGCCTTTGATTAAAGGGGCATTTAATACATTATATTTAAAAATAAATTTCTGTTGTCTTGCTGTAGAACAACATATCGGCCAAGTCTAGACATTATTAAAACAGTATAGCGGTTTACTTATCTTTGCCTCACAAAACATAGAAATGAATCCCATTAAATGAAAGAGGGGACTCTGCTATTTGACATGAGGGGTCCCAACAGAATGCAGGTTATTTCCATAAAATGTCCCCTGCAGCACTGGGGAGGGAGTCCCTCTTTCCCCTCCTAATTTACAAAGAGTCAAGAAACCCTTTAATTTAAAGACAAGAATCCAATCTTTCAAATGAGTGGTCACTTGTTCCCAGATACAGGTGATTAAGGTGAGACATGATAATCCACTGCCCTAGAGGCTATTATAGAATCTTTGAATGAGAAACCTAATCTGAACAAAGAGATTTCCCTTTTTTAATGTGGACTCATATGTCCCTATGACCCCCAAAAACAAAGAAATACATTATATCCTATTTTGAGAATACCAAAGCAGGTAATTGCCATAGGAATTGTTATCATCTGTTTACGATGTGACTTTTAGGGACTAATGATAAAAGATTCTCCTTAGAGAGAAATTGTAGTGCAGACTTCACAGGGGCTAAACTCACTGAATGCTAAAAGAAAAAAAGGCAGATTTATCAATGTCTGGCGGACATGAGCCGCTATAGCGGATTATCTCCGCCAGACATTGCTGAATCTCGATTTAAACAATGCACACGCAGTTCTGGTGAACTGCTTGTGCAATGCCACCCCCTGATTCTCAGGGGGTGTCAATCAACCTGATTGGGCGGATTGCTGTCCGCCACCTCAGCGGAGGTGTATGAGTTAAGGAGCAGCGGTCTGAAGGCTTGCGTGGAAACATGGGTTTTTGGCCCCATTCGGACCATGATAAATCGGCCCCATAGGGTGTAACTCTCCAGCATTACGATATTTCTCTCATCTCCATGTCTGAAGGACAGGCAAACCCAGTGCAATATAGAACTGAATTGACATTTCAAGTGTTTTCTTCAAAAACTTACCTTTTAATCCTGAAAGCTGCGCTATCGATTCCCCCGGCCGTCGGAAGCCTCCGGCCGTGATTGGATGAAGCCGTATTCATCATTTTGGACCCGCAAAGAGGGTTTGCGACGGGCGGAGGAAGCGCTGCAGCGGCTTTCAGGATTAAAAGGTAAGTTTTTGAAGAAAATGCTTGAAATGTCAATTTTGATGCATTAAAGTGCCCTTGTTTTTAATAGGATTATTAAAAACCGGGCACTTATTCGTCAAAATTGACCTTCACTTTAAATGCAATAATACTGAAAGGAACCAATCTGAAGTGTAAGGTAAGGTAATATAATCTAAGATAAAATACAATGCACAAAATGTAACTGTAACAAAACTTTTTTTTTTAGGATTATTAAAAACTGGGCACTAATTCGTCAAAATTGACCTTCACTTTAAGCTTTGCACTTTGAATTTGAATACATTATATTTAATCCCACAATACATTTAAATTTAGACCCAATAGAGATTTTACAAATTCTGATTATGTTTTAAAAATTTCTGGTTACAAATTAGGATCAAACTTTGTACATTTCTGTTAAACTTTACAAATTGCATTGCACTTTACATTTTCTCTATTAAAAAAAAACACAGCTTCAGAAAGTGGGAGGGACATGGAGTTTCCTGACCTGAGGGCTGGAATGGAAAAATCCATGGGAAAATATGAAGACCAGCTCTTTTTTCTGTTGAGTCAGTAGAATGCACATGTCCCATTTTTCTCATAGGGGATTACTGGGATACTCCTTCCCCCAATATGTTTTGTTCAGAATTAAATGATATTACTTTGTATTAAATTTAAGTGCCAGATTGTTGCTATATAGGCAACCTAAAACCCAATTGCATCTATTAATCACCCCTTTAAATTGTAGCTTTCTGGCCCCAGCTGCTGCGGCCCACCAGGAAATGATCTGGTATCCTGGAAGGCCAATCCAGCCTTGTGAACAGGGGAGTATGCAGGTGAAGTTTGCTCAAAATTCACAATACACTTATTTAACTGACAGAAAAGTAATATACACTAAACCATGGGCAAAAACAACTTAAATTGTAGTGAAAACATTTCAGTTTAGTTTGTAATTGATGCAAACTGAGAATTTATATCAGCTACAGGTGTTGCCCAGTTATCTTCTCTCTCCCCTGTGAAATTCCCATAGAGCTTCATTACTTTCTATGGATAACATCTCTCTGGGACTTCTAGATTCCGCCCTTTTTCTTATAGAATTCAGTGAGTTTAGCCCCTGTGAAGTCTGCACTATAATTTCTCTCGAAACTAGAGAACCTT
This sequence comes from Bombina bombina, assembly GCF_027579735.1. NCBI lineage: Eukaryota > Metazoa > Chordata > Amphibia > Anura > Bombinatoridae > Bombina > Bombina bombina. The sequence goes on from NC_069503.1 coordinate 527,742,630, forward strand.
TGCTTATCCGGCCCATAAAAAGTAATGAAGCTCTCTGGGAAACTGATGCTGTCAGGATTTTTTAGTTTTAATTTTAATAGGAGAAATACAAAGAAGTTTGTAAAAGATACACATAAATATACAAAGTATGATCCTAATTTGTTAAAGTTACATGGAAACTGTGAACACATAATCAGAATTTGTAAAATCACAATCATAAATACACTGCTGTATAAAAAATAAAATACAAAATAGAAAGTGCAAAGTTTAAATATAATAAAACTTAAAGGAACAGTCTACACCTAATTCTTATTGTTTATAAAAATAGATAATCCCTTTATTACCCATTCCCCAGTTTTGCATAACCAACACAGTTATATTAATATATGTTTTACCTCTGTGATTACCTTGCATCTAAGCCTCTGCAGACTGCCCCTTCTCTCAGTGCTTTTGACAGACATGCAGTTTAGCCAATCAGTGCAGACTCCTAAATAACTCCATGGGAGTGAGCACAGTGTTATCTATATGACACACATGAACTAGTACTGTCTAACTGTAAAAAAACTTTCATTTATAGATTGGTATATAAGAGTAACATATTATTCTCTTAATTATCCTCTGTTATTTGGTATATATTATGCATAGAACTAGCAGAAAATGTTCTTCTCTAATGTGTTATCGGACAGGATGTATAACCATTATATCATGTGGTTCCAGGTAGCCATTCAGGTTTAGCAATTACTAATTGTGTGTTAATTTTAGCCTCTACCTCTAAATAGGAGCCTGAACTGATCCTCAGGTGTGCAGTGAACAAGTGCGCATGCGCACGAAACATATCTGCAGGAGGATCAGTTCACTAACCTGACTGTTCTGAGTCACTGCTGGCTTTTTTACAGGACTTGTGTCTTTGGTCCTTTTAACTTTTTTCAATAAAGTATGGTTTTTATTTAACCTTCTGCCTGGGCTTTCTTCATCTTGATCTGTCCTCGGGCTCATCGAGCGCAAACTCCTCTTAGACTTTCTACTCTTGTTTGTATGCGTGTGTGGCAGACACGCTTGGAGTTGCAGCCAATGAAGAGGATCCACACAGGGGGTGTGTCCCCCGCCCACTCTCCATAGTGCCGGGTACGTGAGATTGAAAGGACGCTCAGGGAGAGCACAACTTCCAGCGAAACTTCTTTGAACCTACATATACACACACACACCCTCACAGAGACATCCACAGAAAACACAGACATACACACCCACCCTCACAGAGGCATCCAGAGAAAATACACAAAGGCAAACATACACACACCCTTGCAGAGACACCCATAGAAAAAGCTCAAAGACATACACACCCACCCTCACAGAGAGACCCACAGAAAAAAATACATACACACTCATAGAGACACAAACCAAAGCACAAAGACAAACAGACACCCACAGAAACGCTCACAGGAGGAAACATTTATGCACCTTGCATCCCCTAAATCAACAGTGTGTGACATGCATGATAAAAAAATTGCAGAAATTAAGAGATCACTTTTTAAAGAATCATAATTGTAAATGTATAAGCAAAAATAATTCTGTGAATTCAAAATTGTACATTAATGATCTGGGTAGATGGCTAGATGAAGAAAAGTACTTTTAAAAGGTTGACATATGTTTGTTTGTTTTTTCCCCAACCAAGAGCACCACTTCAAATATAGTGTACAAATGTTCCCATCTGTCAGCTGTACTTATGGATTTTGAAAATGCTGTACTCTATATGTCTTGGTGGAACCATAAGCTGTGGTACTCATACCATTAGAACTGGTTAAATGCATAATTTAGGCTTGTTGGTATGTATTTCAAAATAAAGTCAGCTGTAGTGTAAACTGAACAGTTTTAAGTTAACCTGACTCATTTCAAACACTGAGCAATCTAAGTCTGAGAGTATAACATTTTATGCAGGCCCGGAGACTTCCGTTGGGGGAGGAGCTGTGCAGTCTACCTGCTGCACACAGGTGTGGTGAGAGAACACCTTTCTATCGTCTCCCCGCTCCTAGCCGCTTGCCTGGGAGAAGTACCCAGCTCTGCGAGGCTACGGCCCGCCCGAGTTTGGAGTCTCAGAAAGCTGATTCAGCTAAGCGATTTCTTCTCTGAAAATTTTAACTCTATCAAGGCTAATTCTCTTACAGACTGTCTGGGAGGAAAAGGAAATTCTTGCCGCTTTTAAAAATACCCATATCCCACTAAAACTGAAGGAAGAGGGTAAACTGTGGATATCCTACCGGTCCCCGTTGGAGGATTGCAGGCTCCGGCTTCTCTATTCGGATGGTTGGTTGGTGAAGGAGGAAGCCTCTCGGTACCAGGTCCAGGCAGCGTGTGGCAGGACACCCGCTTATTCATCCCGCTATAGATGGTATAAGAGAGGCGGAGAAGGCTAAAGCAGAGGTGACGGATCTGTTGGAAGCTGCGCTGTGACCTGATGTAACCGGTCTCATATAATAACTTGCAAAAGATACGCTCAGGAGGTCAGTGGTAAGACCTAACCAGCTGAGGCTCAGCAAACCCAGATACCGGCCGGAGCGTGATACAGGAACACTTTCAAGTCAGCAGCGCCCTGCTAAGGCGCAACAAGCAAGAAAGCTGTGCAGTATCGAGGCACAAAGAAAAGTAGTAAGATGGAGAATTGCGGTGAGAAGAGAACATACTGATATATAGCTGGGAGAAGGAAGAGCTGCAAGTTGGACTTTTACTTTTGACACCTCTTGAGGCTGCAGCGGTAAGACTGAGGCTAAAAACTGACTTTGAATATGATCCTTCCAAATTGAAAAGTATTGCCCTAGCCCGCTGTGATACTGTTATGGTGTCTTACATATTGTGGATCTCTGCCTAACTTAGTGAATCTGTAGACACTAGGATTCTTATTGATGGTCCCCTGTATTATATAAAGATATTCTTGTCTGTTTTTTTAGGATTCTAGGGGAAAAAAAAAAAAAAAAAAAGAGAAATCTGCCTACTTGATAATTTATATTAATCTAACTGGGATTAACAGCTAAAAGTTTGCTACAGGGCCCCTCAAGAATACATGCAGATCAATACCAAAAAAGGGCAGAACTATAACGTTTGTTTGCAAACTATATTCCTGTGTAACGTATGCCAAAGAGAGTGTATTATATTATGTATCTAACCAGAGAAGGAGAAATGGTTTATTGGTATTTTCTGTAATAATTCTATTTATGGGGAGATAAGAGCTGTAATATTGGAATCTGCATAGTTCTTGAGTTTGTTCTATTGTATTATTCTCCTTTGCAAGTGGGTGAACTAATATGTTAAATGGTTGATATCACTTAAATTGTATACTCTCTAAATCCCTATCATCTAAAATGGGCAGTTATTTAGAATTTGCTATACAATCCCAGCTATAAGCAATTATCTCTGGCTACTCTGAGAAATAGTTCTGTGAGCTCAGGTGAACGGGGAGAAACAAAGGAATAAATAACGAAACAAGGGATTGAAGGAATAAAAAATAAATAAATACATAAATAAACAAATAATATAGAAGATTATTCAGGCAAGGGGAAGAAGGTAGATATTAGTATCTCGCATAGGAATCTCTCATAATAGTGATCATAAAGCATTTTTTTTTTTATAATTGCTGTTCTTCTACACTGTATTGGGATATTAGAATCAAATATAATATTATTCTGAGAAGATATTTTTCCCCAGATAGGCGATATGGAGCTTATCTTGCTCATACTAATTAAGTATAGCTAAATAAACAAGACATTAGAGCACTAACCCATTAACTCACATTTTGTTTTTGGTTTTTTTGTGTGGGCATATATTTTTACACCCCACACCAGGAAGCAGTTGATAGTCACTTTTTACACTACTCTCTGTAGATAGGAGAGAAGCACATTGGAGTAAAATTATTTTTTTTTGGCATATATTTTTACACCCCACAACAGAAAGTAGTTATAGCCACTCTTTACACCACTCCCTGTAGACAGGAGAGTAGCACATTGGAGCAATTTTTTTTTTTTTTTTTGGCACACATTTTCACCTCCCACAATAGGGAGTAGATAACTGTCACCTCTACATCTACACCATTTTTCGTAGTTGTATTGTTTTTTTGTTTTTTCTTCACATCGCCTTTTTTTTCGCTTTTTTAATAAACACGACTAGGAGAACCAGGAGGGCAGGAGATTAGATAGTAGTTAGGAATCAACAGACTTAGAGTACCCCCTTCTAGCTCTCCTCTTTTCACCGTTTTTTTTTTCCACCACTTTTCACTTTTTTTTTTGCCTTCTATGGAAAGATTTGTCACTCAAGCCAAAGCACCCTCGTCCAGAATGCCGGCTAAAGGCAAAGACAAAAAAGCCAAGCTGGGCGAGCCCAGTTTAAATAGCTCTAGTGAGACATTACCTAATACAAATGACACGGAGATGCTAATTACCCATTTAACTGATCTTTTTACCCCACAGTTTGAGATAATAAAGACCGAATTAAGCACAATTTCATCGGTAATCTCTAACCTCTCAGTGGAGGTTAAACAATTCTCCAATAGAATGCTAGCAATGGAGAATAGAGTTTCTGAGCTAGAAGATCAAGCCAATGTGCAAGATAATATTATATCCCAGCAGAACTCTAGGATCGCCAATTTACAATCGCGTCTGGACGATCTTGAAGATCGTTCCAGACGCAATAATATTCGAATCATTGGCCTTCCTGAGACCCCGGAATTTCAGGATTTATACCATTTTACATCTTATACATTGCCCCAGGCTTTAGGTTTTCCCCAGCAGAGGCTTCCCATTGTCATAGAGAGAGCCCACAGAACGGGCATTAAAAATGCCCAGACTGAGGGATCTCGCATAAATAGAATGTGCATTTTTAGAATCCTGAATTACCAAGACAAGGTTGAATATCTTAGATTATTTAAAAAAAGAAGTGAACCACTTATGTTTGGAAATAATAGAATTCTATTATTCCAAGATTATTCGGCAGAAACTTCTTCAAAAAGGAAGCTAATGGCACCGTTCTGCTAGCAACTTATTAATAAAGGCTATAATGCGTGGATGGTATATCCTGCCAGCATAATTGTTGAACAGGACGGTGCCAGAAAAACCTTTCGAGAGGTGGGAGAGGTTAAAAAATTTATAAGTGAATAATAACTTATTTCCCAACTATTTAAGGTTTTTACCTGATCGCCTACAAATGAATAGCGTATTAGGTACTAAAATCCCTCATTTCTTTTATGGGAATTTATGTTTGAAAGAGAGCCAGATATTCTTATTTTTTTTTTATTTTATTTTTTTTAAATATATTTTTTCATTGAAGTCATAAACAGATACAACCAAAGTTATGCCCCAAAGCAATTACAGAAAAGTGTGAGTACAAAATCATTGGATAAGTGTTACAAACAAAACCCTACATTAAAGGTACAATGACTCCAGACATCACACGCAATGTTATAGAATTTGGGCAATTAACAATAAGGCTCCAATTTTATAATAACATCAATAATAATAACACAAAAAATAGTCCTCCCTAGGCCATATAGGAGGTAAATTAAAGTGTCCACTCAGAAACAATTAGGGCCAGGGGAGGGATTAGCCTTATAGAGTAAAAAGGGGGGGGGGAAGGGATGCAGCGGGCAAGAGCCGCTCGATATGTAATAAAGGGGGGGGGAGGGATGGGGGCGGAGCCAGTCGTGACGTCAATCTTAAACTACCTGTTATCAGGACTCTAAATAAGCACTAGTTTTAATTGTCAAGTACACTCGTAAGAGTGTCTAGACAGAGTATAAATTGGGATACTTAATTAAAGGGGTATAGTGGAGATCTTTCATTAGTCTCATTATAACCTGGCAACAATGCTTTATATATCAGAATGAGTCTTAATATACAGGACATGAAGACTGGAGTGGATTTAAACATATAATACAACTGTATCATGACAGATACTAGGGGTTGACTCTCTATAGAATGAATAGGGATGGTTCTCAGCATTATTGATTGGGGAGGAGGACCTTAGCGCACAAAGCATGAAAAATTTCCAGGTGAGCCCCTCCCCTAGGGAGTTACCAACTATAGGTGATGTGGGAGATAGGCATAGGGGTATGACCCGCAGGCAACCAGTACCGGCGGGAAAGGGAGGGGAGGAGCCCACCAGAGACCAGTAATTTAGCATTAACATAAAATTCAACATAAGGAATGTCATGTCTCAGGGACATAAATACAACAAAGCATAAACATAGCACGATTAGTTCAAAGATTTACTGTAATAACCTGGGCTGCTAAGCTATAATCTGAAGGTACTAGGCGCATATAATTATGCAGATGTGCTGGCGGTAGTTCACATTTTCTTATTTGTATGTGTAGGCAGTATGGGAGGCTGGTACAGCATATACCCAGGTTATATCATAGAATCTAGATTAACATATAGGTGTAAGTGAAAGGGGGGAGAGGTACAGTTTGTGCCCCAGACCTTCTCAGCTTGGGGTTCCAGCCTATACCAGCTAGCAAACAAAAATGAAAATTACTAGTACCCCAGGAACCTCTGTTGTAGAGTGTTAGGCTTTGTACCAATGATACCAGAAGAAGAGTATGGGGCTGGATAATCATGCATTACGGGTCTCATAGCAGTCCTCAGGGCACTCCCCAAAGTTGCCTTGTAGAGTAAAACAGATATTTAAATATGTGCAATTTATCCCTTTTGTAGTTCTAAAGAGTGTAGTGAGATTTAAGTGCATATTCAATAAACCTGATTAAAGTAAAGTGCCAACTCATAAACTCCAGTCAGCCTTCTAGCTAGAGGGGCTGTGTATTAGGATCCTGCATTGCTAGGGATATCTAGGAAGGATACGTGAAAAATTAAATTAAGTCTTCTATTAGAAGGAGCTCCTAAAATACAGTATAACTTACAGTAAAATATTTAAAAGTAAAAGCTAATGAACATCCTGTTATTTTCCATGAGAGACAGGTGAATGAAAACATATACATTAATACGAAACATTGAACAAAACAATGAACAGTAAAATCATATAACTGCCAAACACACAGTTTCCAAACTAATGCCCGAAACTGTTTACTTGCGGAGTATGTAGGAGAGTGGCGTGTAAATGTTAAGAGTGTTCCTTAGTAAGATTCATCTTAGTAAGATGAATGGCAAATATGCCAGGGACTCTGCAATTAACCTACTCCTCTCCTTAGGGGCTGCTCACGTCCAGACAAGTGTTTAAGGAGGGACCGGTGTATGTGGACATTAGGTTCTAAACCAGGGGATGATAGTAACGTTCCCAAACTAAAACTGTGCTGGGGGAGAGATGGCAGGTATGGAGTTCCAAAATATAATGTTCGCCAGGCTAAGCTGCATGAAAGTACAGTGGGTATCCGTCTGGCAACTTCCTTCAGTGAAATATGATTATGCGGCTGTAAATCGTGGCTCTTCAATGGCGGGCTTCTTGGAGCAGAAGTGCCTCCCATATGTGGTGTCATAGGCATACTTAACGACTCAATATGGGTGGGGGGTCGTAAGGGCAGCTGAGGTGCCATCTCATGAGTCCGTGCTGCTGTTAGTAAAGGTAAATGTGCCGGCCAACTGTTGTATAATGACTGCGCCTGTTCTGTGAAATCGGCATGAGCTGTTGCTGAACTTGTTGAAGACCCGGTAAAGATCTGGGCGTTGGAGCGAGGTAGTTTGTTCTGGTTGCTCTCTTTAATCCCCGCTGGGCTTATTTCACAACTTGTAAGTCCTGAGTGTAGCGATTGGTGCATCTCAGTAAAATACACTTCCATTTTCTGCCCCATCTCTGTTAGAAGCTCCGTAATGGCTATTTTATAAGATAGATCATCCATATCGAGAGGAGGATGAGTTTGTGTAAGCTGTGGTATCTAACAAGCTGGCTTCTAACGGCAGTATCTAATGCCACTGAATTCTTAGCCTGTATCTTTAAAACCGAGATTCAGTCCCTCTGAGCCAATGCCTCCAGTTTCCTTTTTGCGGTAGTCAGCACTTAGAAGTTAGTGCGATATGGAGGTAAGGGAAAATGGCGTCCTCCTCCAGTCTCCTGCAGTTGTTTCAGTCGGTATATAACACAATCACTACTGCAAATTGTGTATTCTAGTCCGCAGCAGAAACCTAAAAGTTTCATTCAAATATCAGCCACCATTTTAGTGAAGTGTGTCCGGTCTGAACGGTCAAAAATGTTAAAGTTCAGTGAATGTAGCCGGAGCTACTGTATAATGCGACCGTTCAGATGCAGAGCTAACTCCGCCCCCTCCGAGCCAGATATTCTTATTTTTATTATGTGTACTTTTCCTTTTCCTTTTTTTTTTTTTTTTTTTTCTTAATCTGGGCCCACAAGAGGAATCTTTATCTATTTGTGCCGTTAAGAATCGGTAATGGATATTAAACTTTTATCCTGGAATGTAGGGGGGATTGTCTCTCCTATGAAACGCAAGTTGATTATCAAATTACTGGCCAAACAAAAACCAGATATTGCTTTTATTCAAGAGACTCATCTCACAGAACAGGAAGTCTCTAAGCTCAAGATAAAATGGGTGGGAGAGGTAATTGCCTCCTCTTCAAGCAGGAGAAAATGTGGAGTGGCAATTTTGATCAATAAAGCGTTGGAGTATAAGATCATTCAGGTGGAGACGGATACCACTGCAAGGTTTATTTTAATTCAAATTATCATTAATAAAACTAAATATGTTCTCTGCAATGTGTATGGCCCAAATAAATTCTGTAGTGATTTTTGGGAGACTATTAAAGTTAAACTTTTTCCTTATATAAAGGAGAACCTTATAATAGGTGGAGACTTTAATATGACTATGTACCCAGAAATCGATAGATTCTCCCAGAAGAATCTTCCAGAGAATAGGAGAAGTTCTAAATATTTTATTAAATTTTGCCGTAAATTACATCTTACTGATATGTGGCGGTCCCTTAAACCGGATTCATTAGGCTTCACGTGTGAATCTAAAGCACACAGGACATTAGCCAGGATAGATTTATTTTTAATCTCCGAATCACTTTCGATTTGTAAAGTGGAGGCTGGAATTGGTGAGATCATGACCTCGGACCACTCAATCATATCCTTAACATTGAAATACCACGACAGTAATAAATTCAAAACACCCAGGGCTTTTTTTTTATCCACGTTATCTTCACAACAATCCTAGATTTAGTCATTGGTTAAAGCAGTCTTGGAAGGACTATAGTACACGTAATATTTCTTATTTTCATAAGATTGAAACCTTTTGGGAGGCATCAAAAGCAGTTTTACGTGGTGAAATTATGTCATTTTTGGATATTAAAAATAAGAAACAACGTGCCCGAGACTTGCAACTTACTAACCAGGTTAAAAATGCTTACAAAAAATATCATGGAGATCGATCCACTAGGAATTGGAATAAATATATAGCTCTTAGAAAGGAGAGGGACATATTTGTAGCTCAAAAACATTTAGAAGATGAGGCCAAAATCAATTTACATTTCAGAAGCTTTCACGGTAGCTCTGCTAAAAATCTAGCGAGACTAGTTAAAGCAAGGAAGAAGAAGAACTTGATCTCTAGTATTAAGGAATGAGATATAAGATATATTAATACAGAAGAGATATGCGGAGTTTTTTCAAGTATTATAAGCAATTATATTCTAAAGAGGAATGTAACTCCACTAACCAAGATAACTTCTGGGATAAGGTTACTCTTCCCCAGTTACAGAAAGAAGAACTAGAATCTCTGATCATTTTTGAAGAAATATTAAAAGCCATTAGTTCATCCAAATTGAATAAAGCCGCTGGCCCTGATGGGTTTCCAGCGGAGTTCTATAGAAGTCTAGCGGTAGAAATAACACCAGTCTTAGAGAAATTGTTTAATAGTTATTATATGACTAATAAACCAATTTCAGATTGGTTCGCAGCTGCAAATATATCACTAATCTTGAAAAAAGGGAAGAACCCAGAAGATCCAGCCTCTTATAGGCCAATTTCAGTCCTCATTGCGGATTATAAAATCTTAACTTCTATTCTCGCTTGTAGACTTGCAGGGTGCTTGGACAAACTTATACATCCCGACCAGGTCGGATTTATGGCCACGCGAAATTCTACTAAGAATATTAGGAGATTAACTACGTTGGTTGACTATAGCTGGAATAGCGATCAGTTCAAAGATAGAAATAATCTAAATGATAATGCAGTCCTTACCCTGGACGCAGTCAAGGCCTTTGACAGCATAGCTTGGACTCATTTATTTAAAACCTTAGAGAAATTCGGCTTTGCAGACAATTTCTTACATTTTATTCAGAAAATCCATTTGAAGCCAGAATCTTTTCTGCTGGTGAATCAAACGCTTTCTCCTAAGATAATATTAGAAAAAGGAACAAGACAGGGTTGTCCCCTTTCACCCCTCTTGTTCAATATTGCTCTTGAACCGTTGGCAACCAGATTGAGAGAAATCTTGCCGGGGATACCAGATCTAGACCCAAATTTAAAAGTCTTACTTTATGCCGATGATATTCTAATATGTTTGCAGAACACCAGAGACACAATCCCTAAGGTCATAAATATATTGGAGGAGTTTAGCTCCTTCGCAGGATATAAGTCCAACCTGGATAAAAGCGAATTTATGTGGCTAGGTAAAGAAACCAATCGACAAACCAATTTAACGTTTCGCACAGTCTCAACTATAAAATATTTGGGGCTGGATTCATAAAAACCCCAAATATTGGTACTCAGCCAATCTTGATACACTCTTTCAGAAGATCAAAGAAGATCTTGAGCTATGGAAGGCTTTCCCTTTATCTATTTCTGCATCAGTCAATCTGATCAAAACTATAATTTTTCCAAGGATTCTTTATCCCATACAAAATCTCCCATTAATTCTCACAAATAAAGATGTAAGTAGATTGAATTTCTGGTTTTCCAAGTTTATTTGGAAAGTTAAAAAACCACGTATATCATTGGAAAAATTGTCTCAAAAATTTTATAATGCTGGCCTAGCTTTTCCTAATATTAGATACTATAATATTGCAACTTTACTTAAAGTAGTTATAGATTGGCTAGCACAAACAAATAGGATTACCTCTTTTGAGTATGAATCCAGACTTGCCCGTTACAAGAACTACCGCGAGAAGTCTCTATATTACAATCTTTCAAAAATCCGATTTATGCATGGCAGAAGTTTTGTGGCATATTAGCATTGAATCCTTTATTTTCTGATTTTTTACCTATAAGAGGTAACCCGCTTTTCTTGCTGGGAATTGACCAAAAGGTATTTCTAGAGTGGCAGGACAGAGGCCTTAAGGATATTGATCAGTTATTGGATGATCAAACCCAGATTCTTCCTTGGGAAACTATTCTCTCAAGATATTAGCTAGGTACAGGGAACCGCTTTGCCTATTTCCAGGTACGTCATTATGTTAGCTCCCAAAGCTGGTATTCCTCAATTAGGTCTGAGTGGTCCGAGGTCAAGATCTGTATCCAAAAATTTATAATCGGAGACACATCAATTTCCTTAATCTATGATATAATGCTCACTAAACAGGGCATACTGTTGAGCGATAAACTGGTTAATTCATGGACAAATTATATCCCTACAATTGATCAAGAGAAGATCTCTCGTAGTCTTAAATTGGTAGCTAATTATCCTATATCGGTAAATTGGAAAGAATCTCATGTTAAATTAATGAATAAATTTTATCTATCTCCCTCTAGGTTAGCGAAATTTTATCCTCTTAAAAAGGCTGATTGCCCGCGGTGCTCACATGGTAAAGCAGATCTTATGCATATGTTATGGCACTGCCCTAAAATAAAACAACTATGGCAGAAAGTCCAGTTTTGGTTTAATAGGCTCTATAATGGGGCTTACCTGCTCTCTTTGCAAGATATAATATGTCTGATATTTAATCCCATGTCAGACTCCAAAACTCGGATTTTGAATACCATTATTTTAATTGTTAGATATAATATTTTCAAATCCTGGATCGCTAAGAGGCCTCCTAGCCTAGGGATAATTCTTAAAGGGATACAATCCCAAATGATATATGAATCCTTTCATTTATCACAGGCTTCAGAAAAAAAAATTAAGACATTTTTGTTAGAATGGGCACCCACTATTAAGACTTATTCACTACAACTGCAGCAGCGGATTCTGTCTCCATTTGTTTCTTCTATCAGCTTCGCTGAGCTAGTCTTGCTTCAAGTATTTCCCGGATCTTGGATAAGGAATTTTAGAGATATCCCATAAAATTGTGAGCTACTGCTTCTAAGATGGAGCCTTGCGGGTTCGGAGGATGTTTTTTTTTTTTTTTTTCCGTCCCTCTAGAGTTATGAAGAATACAAGAAAAGACATATAGCTATTTATTACATTTAAATGGTCTTCCTATGATTGATGTGGGAGCAAAAAGGAAAAAAGCATTCTAATTAGTTCCGGTTGAATTATTCAGGTTTTTCTCTGTTTGAATGCTGCTGTAAAATCCGATTGAAATAGATTTGAATATTTTGGTTATTATGTTTGGTTATGAAGATTATCCACATTAGCTACCAAAAGAGATATATATATATTTTTTCTGATAGAAGGTATTAGGTGATGTTAGTATTGTGTTTCTTTTTTTTTTTTTTTTTTTTTTTTGGTTCTGTTTTTTTTTTCTCTCTCTTCCTTTTTCTCTCTTTTTTTTTTCTTGTATTATCATTATTGTTTAGTGTTGTCATGTTATATTTAAAAAAAAACAATGAAAAATCCCAACGTTGTATGCAACTACCCTATAGACGATAACCATTGCATGTAGTAGACAGTGGAAGAGATTATATTAGCATATCTCACTTAATGTCAATGCGACTCTAGTTATGTGGTGTCTTTCTTTCGTATGGTCATATAATGTATTGCCCTGCGTGGCGCAAAGACATGTAATATGTATGACTGTATACATTGTTGGTTATAAATAAAAGTGTCAAAAAAAACAACATTTTATGCAGATGTAAAAATCTTAGATGAAATGCCTCCTTGCATCTGGAAAGTCCTTGCATAAAGGGGCAGTAAAGTGTAATGTTTTATAAAATACACTGCTGCTAAAAAAAATGTTTTTATGGACCCCTGGCCCCACCATACAACTACTACCACACAGTTACAATCCGAAATTGCACAAAGAAATAAAAAACATTTGCTAAGTAAGTCATACCTCCTCTGCAAATGAGTTATCTGCAGTCTGACTCAGGCACACACTGTACAAACAAAGTCTGTCTCACACTGTGCATAGTGGTTTAGTACACATTCAGAAATCCTCTCAAATGCTAATACATGCTCAATTAGCACTCTGCTGTAGTACCCACTGGTGGCTGCCAAAATTAAAAAAAAAATAAAAATGTTTTTTTTTAGTTCTTGCCTCATGGGGCCCCCCTGGCCCATTGGGCCCCTGACAGGAGTCACCCCTGTCACCCCCTGATGGCGGCCCTGATGAGGTTACATAACACGTGATGAACCTCATTCCACTATGCCATGACCTTATTATATACTGTAAAACAGCATACATTAGGAATTGAGGCATGTTCGTATTTTCAGTCCTCTATCCGGAAGCATAATTGTGTCGGGTGGTGACATCACACGCCGACCGGGGAGAGCATTTGTGCCTGACTTGGAGTAGTCTGTTGTCTGGGAGGACTCTGAGAAAAAGACAGATACCTTTATGTGCAATTTGTGTTTTTATGCTTGTGAGTACCCTTAATCAGTGTGAATAAATTGTTGTGTAAAAACGTTATTACACTATTTGGGGCTTTCCTTTGTTCCTCATTATTTTGCACTCTTTGGTCTGGGTGAATCTACAATTTATATAAGTTGCAAGACATGCAGCATTTGGAGGAGCTGCAGCTGGTGATTACTGAGAAAGCCTGTGAACTTGTTACATTTGTTACACGCTGGAACTAACAACTATTCCTATTCGGGGAATTGTTACACATCAATAACTATTTACTATAAGATAACTGTGTGTGAGACTTCAATAGTTTCACTGAGTGCTCTTTGTGCTGACTTTAATTGTTTCTTTTATAACTCATAAAATGTAGTCTGATCTTCATCTAAGTCACAGTTATAGACAACACAATCTGACTAAACTGATAGCTCACAAACCGTTGTACTTTTCACATTTTTATTGAAGACATTGGCCCCTACTTATCAAGCCGTCGACTTTCTTGCATTCGACGGCACCAATACGCTCGCCTAAGATCGCCTAACATTGCTGCCATGGACCTGAATAAGTTTGCCAAAATTATCAAGAAAGCTGTCAAAAAGCCACGCACCAAGTATGGTGCGATGAGCAGCGGACTGTTGTTAACTAACAGTCATCGATCTCGCTGCTCATCGGCTTATTCGCAGCTTTCTTGGTACCCTGTCACTAAGCACCCACACTATACTATACTGTTTTACCCCCTATACCGCCGCTCCCGGAGCCCACAGCACCTAAATAAAGTTATTAACCCCTAAACTGCCGCTCACGGAGCCCACCACAACTCTAATAAATGTATTAACCCCTAAACCACTGCTCCCGGAGCCCACCGCCACCTACATTATATTTATTAACCCCTAAACCGCCACTCCCGGACCCCGCTGCAACTAAATAAAATGTTTAACCCCTAAACCGCCACTCACGGACCCCGCCCAAAACTAAATAAAATGTTTAACCCCTAAACCATCGCCAATAGGAAGTTCAATCCTATTGGCTGATCCAATCAGCCAATAGGATTGAGCTCGCATTCTATTGGCTGATTGGAACAGCCAATAGAATGCAAGCTCAATCCTATTGGCTGATTGCATCAGCCAATAGGATTTTTCCTAATTTAATTCCGATTGGCTGATAGAATTCTATCAGCCAATCGGAATTCAAGGGACGCCATCTTGGATGACGTCATTTAAAGGAATATTCATTTGTCGGGTAGTCGTCGGTCTGGATGGATTCTCCGCGTCGGATGTCTTCAAAATGGAGCCGCTCCTCGCCGGATGGATGAAGATAGAAGATGCTGCCTGGATGAAGACTTCTGCCCGTCTGGAGGACCTCTTCTGCCCGGATCAGATGAAGACTTCTGCCCCTCTGGAGGACCACTTGTGCCCGGCTGGGTGAAGACGTCTCAAGGTAGGGTGATCTTCAAGGGGGTAGTGTTAGGTTTTATTAAGGGGGGATTGGGTGGGTTTTAGAGTAGGGTTGGGTGTGTGGGTAGTGGGTTTTAATGTTGGGGGGGTATTGTCTTTTTTTTTTACAGGTAATAGAGCTGATTACTTTGGAGCAATGCCCCACAAAAAGCCCTTTTAAGGGCTATTTGTAATTTAGTATAGAGTAGGGATTTTTATTATTTTGGGGGGCTTTTTTATTTTATTAGGGGTATTATATTAGGTGTAATTAGTTTAAAAAAATGTAATTATTTTATTATTTTCTGTAATTTAGTGGTTTTTTGTACTTTAGTTAATTTTATTTAATTGTATTTAATTTTAGTTAGTTTAGGTAATTAATTTAATTATAGTGTAGTGTTAGGTGTAATTGTAACTTAGGTTAGGTTTTATTTTACAGGTACTTTTGTATTTATTTTAGCTAGGTATTTATTAAATAGTTAATAACTATTTAATAATTATCCTACCTAGTTAAAATAAATACAAACTTGCCTGTAAAATAAAAATAAACCCTAAGCTAGCTACAATGTAACTATTAGTTATATTGTAGCTATCTTAGGGTTTATTTTATAGGTAAGTATTTAGTTTTAAATATGAATAATTTATTTCATGATAGGAATATTTATTTAGATTAATTTAAATTACCTTTAAGTTAGGGGGTTAGACTTAGGTTTAGGGGTTAATAAATTTAATATAGTGGCAGCGACGTTGGGGACGGGAGATTAGGGGTTCATAAATTTAATGTAGATGGCGGCGGTGTAGGGGGGGTCAGATTAAAGGTTAATAAATTTAATGTAGGTGGCGGCAGTGTAGGGGGGTCAGATTACGGGTTAATAAATTTAATGTAGGTGGTGGCGGGGTCCATGAGCGGCGGTTTAGGGGTTAAACATTTTATTTAGTTGCGGCGGGGTGTGGGAGCGGCGGTTTAGGGGTTAAACATTTTATTTAGTTGCGGCAGTGTAGGGGGGGAAAGATTAGGGGTGTTTAGACTCGGGATACATGTTAGGGTGTTAGACATTCCCATAGGAATCAATAGGATATCGGGCAGCAGCGAACATAAGCTTTCGCTGCTTTCCGACTCCCATTGATTCCTATGGCATCCGCCACCTCCAGGGCGGCGGATTGAAAACCAGGTACGCTGGGCCGGAATAGTGGCGAGTGTACCTGGTAGGAATTTGATAACTTCCAAAAGTAGTCAGATTGTGCCGAACTTGCGTTCAGAACATCTGTAGTGACGTAAGCATCGATCTGTGTCGGACTGAGTCCGGCGGATCATACGTTACGTCACTATATTCTACTTTTGCCGGTCTGTAGGGTTTGATAACTACGGCGAATCAAGCTCGATATAAATAAAAAAAATAAAAACAGAATTTATGCTTACCTGATAAATTACTTTCTCCAACGGTGTGTCCGGTCCACGGCGTCATCCTTACTTGCGGGAATATCTCTTCCCCAACAGGAAATGGCAAAGAGTCCCAGCAAAGCTGGCTATATAGTCCCTCCTAGGCTCCGCCCACCCCAGTCATTCGACCGACGGACAGGAGGAAAAAAATAGGAGAAACCATATGGTACCGTGGTGACTGTAGTTAGAGAAAATAATTCATCAGACCTGATTAAAAAACCAGGGCGGGCCGTGGACCGGACACACTGTTGGAGAAAGTAATTTATCAGGTAAGCATAAATTCTGTTTTCTCCAACATTGGTGTGTCCGGTCCACGGCGTCATCCTTACTTGTGGGAACCAATACCAAAGCTTTAGGACACGGATGAAGGGAGGGAGCAAATCAGGTCACCTAAACGGAAGGCACCATGGCTTGCAAAACCTTTCTCCCAAAAATAGCCTCCGAAGAAGCAAAAGTATCAAATTTGTAAAATTTGGCAAAAGTGTGCAGTGAAGACCAAGTCGCTGCCTTACATATCTGATCAACAGAAGCCTCGTTCTTGAAGGCCCATGTGGAAGCCACAGCCCTAGTGGAGTGAGCTGTGATTCTTTCAGGAGGCTGCCGTCCGGCAGTCTCGAAAGCCAATCGGATGATGCTTTTAAGCCAAAAAGAAAGAGAGGTAGAAGTCGCTTTTTGACCTCTCCTTTTACCAGAGTAGACGACAAACAGAGAAGATGTTTGTCTGAAATCTTTTGTAGCTTCTAAATAGAATTTTAGAGCACGGACTACGTCCAAATTGTGTAACAAACGTTCCTTCTTTGAAACTGGATTCTGACACAAAGAAGGTACAACTATCTCCTGGTTAATATTTTTGTTAGAAACAACCTTTGGAAGAAAACCAGGCTTAGTACGCAAAACCACCTTATCTGCATGGAACACCAGATAGGGAGGAGCACACTGCAGAGCAGATAACTCTGAAACTCTTCTAGCAGAAGAAATAGCAGCCAAAAACAAAACTTTCCAAGATAACAACTTAATATCTATGGAATGTAGAGGTTCAAACGGAACCCCTTGAAGAACTGAAAGAACTAAATTTAAACTCCAGGGAGGAGTCAAAGGTCTGTAAACAGGCTTGATCCTAACCAGAGCCTGAACAAATGCTTGAACATCTGGCATAGTTGCCAGTCGTTTGTGTAGTAAGACAGATAAAGCAGATAATCCTTTATCCAAACCTTCTTGCAGAAAGGAAAGAATCTTAGGAATTTTAATCTTATTTCAAGGTAATCCCTTGGATTCACACCAGCAGATATATCTTTTCCATATCTTATGGTAAATCTTTCTAGTTACCGGTTTTCTGGCCTGAACCAGAGTATCAATCACAGAATCTGAAAACCCACGCTTTGATAGAATCAAGCGTTCAATCTCCAAGCCGTCAGCTGGAGGGAGACCAGATTTGGATGTTCGAATGGACCCTGAACAAGAAGGTCCTGTCTCAAAGGTAGCTTCCATGGTGGAACCGATGACATATTCACCAGGTCTGCATACCAAGTCCTGCATGGCCACGCAGGGGCTATCAAGATCACTGAGGCCCTCTCCTGTTTGATCCTGGCTACCAGCCTGGGAATGAGAGGAAACGGTGGAAACACATAAGCTAGATTGAAGGTCCAAGGCACTACTAGTGCATCCACTAGAGTCGCCTTGGGATCCCTGGATCTGGACCCGTAGCAAGGAACTTTGAAGTTCTGACGAGACGCCATCAGATCCATGTCTGGAATGCCCCATAGTTGCGTCAACTGGGCAAAGATCTCCGGGTGGAGTTCCCACTCCCCCGGATGGAATGTCTGATGACTCAAATAATCCGTTTCCCAGTTTTCCACACCTGGAATGTGGATCGCAGATAGGTGGCAAGAGTGATTCTCCGCCCATTGTATTATTTTGGTCACTTCTTTCATCGCCAGGGAACTCCTTGTTCCCCCCTGATGATTGAGATACCCAACAGTCGTCATGTTGTCTGATTGGAATCTTATGAATCTGGCCTTTGCTAGCTGAGGCCAAGCCTTGAGAGCATTGAATATCGCTCTTAGTTCCAGAATGTTTATTGGGAGAAGAGACCCTTCCCGAGACCACAGTCCCTGAGCTTTCAGGGATTCCCAGACCGCGCCCCAGCCCACTAGGCTGGCGTCGGTCGTGACGATGACCCACTCTGGACTGCGGAAGCTCATTCCCTGGGATAGGTGATCCTGGGTTAGCCACCAACGGAGTGAGTCTCTGGTCTTCTGATCTACTTGAATCACTGGAGACAAGTCTGTATAATCCCCATTCCACTGTTTCAGCATGCAAGCTATGGAAGGACGTGGAACAGAATGAAGAACTTGACAAGCGCTTAGAAGTTTTGACTTTCTGACATCTGTCAGAAAGATCTTCATTTCTAAGGAATCTATTATTGTTCCCACGAAGGGAACTCTGGTTGACGGAGACAGAGAACTTTTTTCTATGTTCACCTTCCATCCGTGAGATCTGAGAAAGGCCAGAACGATGTCTGTATGAGCCTTTGATTTTGAAAGGGACGACGCTTGTATTAGAATGTTGTCCAAGTATGGTACTACTGCAATGCCCCTCGGTCTTAGAACCGCTAGAAGGGACCCGAGTACCTTTGTGAAAATCCTTGGAGCAGTGGCTAATCCGAATGGGAGGGCCACAAACTGGTAATGTTTGTCCAGAAAGGCGAACCTTAGGAACTGACGATGTTCTTTGTGGATAGGAATATGTAGGTACGCATCCTTTAGATCCACGGTAGTCATAAATTGACCTTCCTGGATAGTGGGTAGAATCGTTCGAATGGTTTCCATTATGAACGATGGTACCCTGAGAAATTTGTTTAGGATCTTTAAATCCAGAATTGGTCTGAAGGTTCCCTCTTTTTTGGGAACTACGAACAGATTTGAGTAAAATCCCATTCCTTGTTCCGACATTGGAACGGGGTGTATCACTCCCATCTTTAACAGGTCTTCTACACAATGTAAGAGCGCCTGTCTCTTTATTTGGTTTGAGGATAAGTGAGACATGTGGAACCTTCCCCTTGGGGGTAGTTCCTAGAATTCCAGAAGATAACCCTGAGAAACTATTTCTAGCGTCCAGGGATCCTGAACATCTCTTGCCCAAGCCTGAGCAAAGAGAGAGAGTCTGCCCCCACTAGATCCGGTCCCGGATCGGGGGCTACTCCTTCATGCTGTTTTGTTAGTAGTGGCAGGCTTCTTGGCCTGCTTACCCTTGTTCCAGCCTTGCATCGGTTTCCAGGCTGGTTTGGACTATGAGGTATTACCCTCTTGCTTAGAGGATGCAGAATTAGAGCCCGGTCCGTTACTGAAATTACGAAAGGAACGAAAATTAGACTTATTCTTGGCCTTGAAAGGCCTATCTTGTGGGAGGGCGTGACCCTTTCCCCCAGTGATGTCTGAGATAATCTCTTTCAATTCTGGTCCAAAGAGAGTTTTACCCTTGAAGGGGATGTTAAGCAATTTTGTCTTGGATGATACATCCACTGACCAAGACTTTAGCCAAAGCGCTCTGCGCGCCACAATTGCAAACCCTGAATTTTTCGCCGCTAATCTAGCTAATTGCAAAGCAGCATCTAAAATAAAAGAGTTAGCCAACTTAAGTGCGTGAACTCTGTCCATAACCTCCTCATATGGAGTCTCTCTACTGAGCGACTTTTCTAGTTCCTCGAACCAGAACCACGCTGCTGTAGTGACAGGAACAATGCAAAAAATGGGTTGTAGAAGGTAACCTTGCTGTACAAAAATCTTTTTAAGCAAACCTTCCAATTTTTTATCCATAGGATCTGTGAAAGCACAACTATCCTCGATAGGAATAGTAGTGCGCTTGTTTAGAGTAGAAACTGCCCCCTCGACCTTAGGGACTGTCTGCCATAAGTCCTTTCTGGGGTCGACCATAGGAAATAATTTCTTAAATATAGGAGGGGGAACAAAAGGTATGCCAGGCTTCTCCCACTCCTTATTCACTATGTCCGCCACCCGCTTGGGTATAGGAAAAGCGTAGGAACTTGTCCATCTTGCATAATTTTTCTGGAATGACCAAGTTGTCACAATCATCTAGAGTAGATAACACCTCCTTAAGCAGTGCACGGAGATGTTCTAACTTAAATTTAAATGTCACAACATCAGGTTCAGCCTGTTGGGAAATTTTTCCTGAATCTGAAATTTCCCCATCTGACAAAACCTCCCTCATGGCCCCTTCAGATTGGTGTGAGGGTATGACAGAACAATTATCATCAGCGCCCTCCTGCTCTTCAGTGTTTAAAACAGAGCAATCGCGCTTTCTCTGATATGCAGGCATTTTGGATAAAATATTTGCTATGGAGTTATCCATTACAGCCGTCAATTGTTGCATGGTAATAAGCATTGGCGCGCTAGAAGTACTAGGGGCCTCCTGAGTGGGCAAAACTGGCGTAGACACAGAAGGAGATGATGTAGAACCATGTCTACTCCCTTCATCTGAGGAATTATCTTGGGCAATTTCATTATCTGTGGCAGTACTGTCCTTACTTTGTTTGGACGCTATGGCACAATTATCACACAATTTTGAACTAAACACCACAAACTCTTAACCATCTCCGTGGAGATGTTGCCTGTGCAACGGCAAAGAGAATGACTGGGGTGGGCGGAGCCTAGGAGGGACTATATAGCCAGCTTTGCTGGGACTCTTTGCCATTTCCTGTTGGGGAAGAGATATTCCCGCAAGTAAGGATGACGCCGTGGACCGGACACACCAATGTTGGAGAAAGTAAATTTCTCCACCTAGACTCTAATGTAAATGAAAACAGAGAAACCAAATCATATGCTTTAGTAGATTTTGTATGGTGATTAGTGTGAGTACATACAATGGGGCCGAAAGGCCCCTGATGCCCTTGTTTCCGTAAACAGCAGTTATGAAGCAGCGGTCTTAAGATCCGCCCTATCCTATACGACCGTGTTGATTGACACCCCTGCTAGAACTGGTTGTGCAATGTTAAATGCCGACAGTGTATCATGTCGGACAAACAATGAAAAATCGGCCTCTATAAGTTGACAGGTCTGGAAATGTGTCATGTCAGTTGATATAATATCAGTGAGTAGCTTTGGCATTACTATCAGTGGTATAGCCAACAGGCTTTTATCAAAGAAACAAACACTATTTTTGACTGGTACGTCCCTGAACAGCTCAGATCTCATAATACAATACAAACTGATCACTTACCTGCTTATTTAAACCACTGGAGAACAGCTTAATCGTTAGTGTAAGAGAGAGAGAGATTAAGCATATACTGAGTTACTGAGTATATATGACTGTAACAGAGTAAATGAGATTATGGTATGCACATTATATTTAAAACTCTGTCACGCTGAAGACTAGGTGTGTGCATTTGCAGGTGTAAGATGCCCCCGAATGCGGAAGAAGGGGGCTGCTAGCAGCGTTCAACTCTTTTCAGAGCCAGATTTTTTTCTTGTGAAAGTGCAACACACTAAGATCTGGATTTACACAGCTCTTAGTGTGTTACTGTTTCACAAGAAGAAATCCGGCTCAAAAAAGAAATGAACGCCGCTAGCAGCAGTCTTCTTACGCATTCGGAAGCATTCAGAACCTGCAAATGCATTTGCCTATTGAAGACACTTTCTCCAGAGAATCTCTGTTGCTGCAATTATAATACTAACATGACACATCTGTAACATAAAGAACAGTTCTTCCTCAATGTAGATGTGCCTTTAAAAGGACATGAAAGTCAAAACTAAACGCTCACGATTCAGATAGAACATGCAATTTTAAGAGATTTTTCTATTTACTTCTATTATCAAATTTACCTTGTTCTCTTTGTATTCTTTGTTGGCTCAGGTGCCTCAATGCACTACTGGGAGCTAGCTGGTGATTGGTTGCTACATACATATGCCTCTTGTCATTAGTTCTCCAGATGTGTTCAGATAGCTTTCAATAGTGCACTGCTGCTCTACAGATGACTGTAGCTATATGTATAACCCCTTTGAAGGAATTAAACACATGGTTATATGTAAGAAATAGTGCAATCATATAATGCTCCAACATATTAAAGCATTTGGTTTCTGCACTGTATGCACATGCCAGTATAAGCTGAACAGAAATATTAAGAAAACAACATTTTTTTTTGCATCCATCAGAAAAAAAGGTGTAATTCTGAATATGTTTGGACCGTAAAATAAGTTCTTTGTACCACTTAGGGAATCCAGTTTTTTAAATCTATGGGTTTCAGGCTTATGGAATGCCAGCAGCTACATTCCATATGTACAGCTAAAGAATGCTGCCCCAGGCGCATATACTCACATAGGTTACTATAGGTGACGGCTGAACTTACAGAAAGGAATTGTAGTCAAACTATCGATGTTGACGGATGAGAGATAGTGCTATACAATGGGGAGCAAACATAAACAGTGACATGGCATAAAATATCTGACTAGACAAGAAGACTTCACCTAAATATGCACCTACACCTCATAGGAAGACTTCTAATTTACTTATATTATCAAATTTGCTTTGTTCCCATGATATCCTTTGTTGGTGCATTACATGGCAGGAAATAGTGCTGCCATCTAGTGCTCTTGTAAATGGATAACATTGGATAATATTCTTACAAAACTGCTGCCATATAGAGCTCCAACAAAAGGTACCAAGATAAGAAAGACAAATTGATAATAAAAGTACATTAGAAATGTATTTATAATTGCATGTTCTGTCATAATTATGAAATCCAAACTTTGCTTCTTTCAAGATTCAAACAGAGCATAGAATTTTAAAACAACTTATTTCTTTGATTTATTAATAGTTCGCTGTAGCAAATCATGTCCGCTCGACCTCGCTAAAAGCCGACAGCCTAAAAGCTGGCTGACAAGCTAAGGAGCAGCGGTCTTACAATCGCTGCTTCTTAACTTCCTTTTCAGGTGAGCCTAAAACGATGGGGCTCCGAATCAGCATCAATAAATGAATAAATGGAGCCCATAGTATCTAAATGACACATGACGGTATGTTGTTGGACTGGTGGCATTGTCCACCAATACTAGTCCTGCCATGCCAACATGCATGGCAGGACTAGTATTTCCAAAAGTGATCTTGAACATTCAATGTGGACTCATGACTAACTTTTGTATATAATATAGCCCTTCCGAGTCAATTACCTTGTCATATACCATTTAACCCTTATAAAAAAACAGGTATTAATAGTTGCACTTTTTTTAACCCTTACACTTTACGCTAGGTTTTCAGTTGCGCAAACCCGGCACATGCTAATTTCGTTTACACTTGAGCGAACACCTTTATTTTCAACTTGTAATACATGTGCAAGTTATCGCGACCCGTGCTAGCAATTGCGCACCACTTGTAACCTAGTCCTAAAGGTTAGATTAGTGTCCCTTGGTAGTTTTAGTAAACTTCTAGGTTTTCCACTCATAAATTAACTATTCACCATCCACAGAAGATTCTTTACAGCTAGGTGCAAACTTAATCCTTATGTGCTGACAAGGAGAACAACGTTTACAGGTCAATTTAGGCCTACAGTGGCAGTGGTTTCTTTGTATCTGAGGAAGGAAATAAAAGAAAAAAATAAATCTCATTTATATTCTAAACGAGATATAGCCATGCTAAAAATGATCATTTAAAATTTACAGAGTAAACCAACAACAAATATCTAAAATCTTGATTTTGAGTAAAAATGTAACAGTACCAGGGATTGCCCAACTATATTATATACAAAAAATCCCAACCATATGAGAAAATAAATCTTGGAGCACCCTTGGCTTTCACAGATAAAAGTATATTTGTAAACTAAAAAAAAATGTATCAGGCTTATCGTGACATTAATTTGGCATTCTTTCGGCTAGATTTAGAGTTCTGCGGCCAAAGGGGTGCGTTAGCTACGCGTGTATTTTCCCCCCCGCAACTTTTAAATACTGCTGGTATTTAGAGTTCACAGAAGGGCTGCGTTAGGCTCCAAAAAGGGAGCGTAGAGCATAAATTACCGCCACTGCAACTCTAAATACCAGCGGTGCTTACGGACGCGGCCAGCTTCAAAAACGTGCTCGTGCACGATTCCCCCATAGGAAACAATGGGGCAGTTTAAGCTGAAAAAAACCCAGCAAAAAAGCAGCGTTCAGCTCCTAACGCAGCCCCATTGTTTCCTATGGGGAAACACTTCCTAAGTCTGCACCTAACACCCTAACATGTACCCCGAGTCTAAACACCCCTAACCTTACACTTATTAACCCCTAATCTGCCGACCCCGCTATCGCTGACACCTGCATTATACAATTAACCCCTAATCTGCCGCTCCGTACACCGCCGCAACCTACGTTATCCATATGAACCCCTAATCTGCTGCCCCTAACACCGCCGACCCCTATATTATATTTATTAACCCCTAATCTGCCGCCCCCAACGTCGCCTCCACCTACCTACAATTATTAACCCCTAATCTGCCGACCGGACCTCGCCGCTACTCTAATAAATGTATTAACCCCTAAAGCTAAGTCTAACCCTAACACCCCCCTAAGTTAAATATAATTTAAATCTAATGAAATAAATTAACTCTTATTAAATAAATTATTCCTATTTAAAGCTAAATACTTACCTGTAAAATAAATCCTAATATAGCTACAATATAAATTATAATTATATTGTAGCTATTTTAGGATTAATATGTATTTTACAGACAACTTTGTATTTATTTTAACCAGGTACAATAGCTATTAAATAGTTAATAACTATTTAATAGTTACTTTGTTAAAATAATTAAAAAATTACCTGTAAAATAAATCCTAACCTAAGTTACAATTAAACCTAACACTACACTATCAATAAATTAATTAAATAAAATACCTATAATTATCTACAATTAAACCTAACACTACACTATCAATAACTTAATTAAATACAATACCTACAAATAAATACAATTAAATAAACTAACTAAAGTACAAAAAATAAAAAAGAACTAAGTTACAAAAAATAAAAAAATATTTACAAACATTAGAAAAATATTGCAACAATTTTAAGATAATTACACCTACTCTAAGCCCCCTAATAAAATAACAAAGCCCCCCAAAATAAAAAAATGCCCTACCCTATTCTAAAATAAAATTAGAAAAGCTCTTTTACCTTACCAGCCCTTAAAAGGGCCTTTTGCGGGGCATGCCCCAAAGAAAACAGCTCTTTTGCCTGGAAAAAAAAACATACAATACCTCCCCCCAACATTACAACCCACCACCCACATACCCCTAATCTAACCCAAACCCCCCTTAAATAAACCTAACACTAAGCCCCTGAAGATCTTCCTACCTTATCTTCACCACGCCGGGTATCACCGATCCGTCCAGGCTCCGATGTCTTGATCCAAGCCCAAGCGGGGGCTGAAGACGTCCATCCTCCGGCTGAAGTCTTGATCCAAGCGGCGGCTAAAGAAGTCCATCATCGGGCAGAAATCTTCATCCTATCCGGGCAGAAGAGGAGATCCGGACCGGTAGAAATCTTCATCCAAGCGGCATCTTCTATGTTCTTCCATCCAACGACGAGCGGCTCCATCTTCAAGACCTCCGGTGCGGATCCATCCTCTTCTTCCGACGACTAGACGACGAATGAAGGTTCCTTTAAGGGACGTCATCCAAGATGGCGTCCCTCGAATTCCGATTGGCTGATAGGATTCTATTAGCCAATCGGAATTAAGGTAGAAAAAATCTGATTGGCTGATTGAATCAGCCAATCAGATTGAAGTTCAATCCGATTGGCTGATCCAATCAGCCAATCGGATTGAACTTGAATCTGATTGGCTTTATTCAATCAGCCAATCGTGAAAAACGCTGGTTTTGACGGCTAACGCAGAACTCTAAATCTAGGCGTTAGAATGCTGAGGAATGCAGATCTTGGACGTGATAGAGGAAAGTGAATAAAAAATCTGGAAGGTTAATGTAAATATTACAATTATTTTTCCAATGGAATTAACAAGGTAACAAAATAATAACTATAACTATAATAACTATAGCCAAATAAATTTATGTATAAAAAAATACATAAAATATGTGTTTATTTAATGGTTACTCTACATTTATGTAATAGAAAGTACACTATGATAATTTATTGTATTTATGCACCTTGTTAAAAAATTTATTTGAAGTAAATTGACTCTGCTCATAAGGAAAAGGCCGCTCCCAACTGGATATACACCCGGGTACCCAGCTCGAACTCTAGGCCTACTGAAACTTATCAAAGCTGATCGGAGCACTTTACCTATTGTTGTTTTTGTTTTGTTATTCCTTGTTGAACATGTTATGCATATGACAATGTATCTATGACATTAAAATCAATAAAACATTTAATTGAAAAACAAATAAAAAGAAATATGTGTTTATTATCTATAATTAATGACATCACTCCTTTGACAAGAGCTCAGCTTCTTACCTTTATAACATTTTTGTTATTTTCAAGCATAATACAAGCCCTTGTGTGCCATTAACGGGCTTATCTAAACATACACGTCCAACTGAATCAATTTAAATCTGTAAAATAACATGAGACAAATTGCCTATTGATATTAATTAGTAATAAAAGTTAGTAATAAAAACTAGAAAACTTTAAAATTTGTGTTTGTTTTACATTATTTTATTAAACTTTTTAAAACATCAGTTTGTTCTCTAGAAGGGTTGTCCAAATTCTGTACTAAAGATATTTGTAATATCAAGTCTGCTGATAGATCTTGCAGATTGGATTTTGGTACTTCTATTCATAAGCATTTTGGTACCAGTAAATAATAATACTAGGGAAGCTCTCTTATATTCATAAACAGTGGTCTCAATCCTATTTTAGGGCCTGATGGTCTAAATTTCTCTACTCTGGCAACATTATTCAAGAAGTCTGTTGAGTACTGTGAGACCCTTCAAAAACACTTAGGGATCCATGAACAAAGCAGAGTACGTTGCTCTGGAGCCTTTGGGGGGCAGATTTGCACATGCAAGGCTCGAGGTTATTGACAAGCCTCTCTCTCTTGCGATTAGTCACGTCAAAGAAGAGGCAGGCTTTATACTTTCACTTGAGCGTGTAATGATACATATGGGCAGGGGACGAACAAAATCCAAAATCCATATGCCGGAAAGGCGAACAGACAACTTCTCAAGTTGAGAAACTTGTTCTCTCACCTTACTGGTGAAACTCGAAAAATTAGAATATTGTGCAAAAGTTCATTTATTTCACTAATGCAACTTAAAAGGTGAAACTAATATATGAGATAGACTCATTACATGCAAAGCAATATAGTTCAAGCCGTGATTTGTCATAATTGTGATGATTATGGCTTACAGCTCATGAAAACCCCAAATCCACAATCTCAGAAAATTAGAATATTACATGCACTCAAGAAAACAAGGATTGTACATAGAACAATATCGGATCTCTGAAAAGTATAAGCATGCATACTGTATGTACTCAGTACTTGGTTTGGGCCCCTTTTGCAGCAATTACTGCCTAAATGCGGCGTGGCATGGAAGCTATCAGCCTTTGGCACTGTTGAGGTGTTATGGAAGACCAGGATGCTTCAATAGCGTCCTTCAGCTCTTCTGCATTGTTTGGTCTCATGTCTTTCTCTTGGCAATGCCCCATAGATTATCTATGGGGTTCAGGTCAGGAGAGTTTGCTGGCCAATCAAGCACAGTAATCCCACGGTCATTGAACCAGGTTTTGGTGCTTTTGGCAGTGTGGGCAGGTGCCAAGTCTTGCTGGAAAATGAAGTCAGCATCCCCATAGAGCTTGTCTGCGGAAGGAAGCATGAAGTGCTCCAAAATCTCCTGGTAGACGGCTGCATTGACCCTGGACTTAATGAAGCACAGTGGACCAACACCAGCAGATGACATGGCTCCCCAAATCACCACAGACTGTGGAAACTTCACACTGGACTTCAAGCATCTTGCAGTGTGTGCCTCTCCATTCTTCCTCCATACTCTGGGTCCTTGGTTTCCAAATGAGATGCAAAATTTGCTCTCATCAGAAAAGAGGACTTTGGACCACCGAGCAACAGACCAGGTCTGTTTTTCTTTAGCCCAGGTAAGACACTTCTGGCGTTGTTTGTTGTTCAGGAGTGGCTTGACAAGAGGAATACGACATTTGAAGCCCATGTCCAGGATCCGTCTGTGTGTGGTGGCTCTTGATGCATTGACTCCAGCCTCAGTCCATGCCTTGTGAAAGTCCCCAACACTTTTGAATGGCCTTTTCATGACAATCCTCTCCAGGCTGCGGTCATCCCTGCTGCTTGTGCACCTTTTTCTTCCACACTTTTCCCTTCCACATAACTTTCTATTAATGTGCTTTGATACAGCACTTTGGGAACATCCAACTTCTTTTGCAATTACCTTTTTGAGGCTTTCCCTCTTATGGAGGGTGTCAGTGATGGTTTTCTGCACAACTGTAAGGTCAGCAGTCTTTCCAAAGATTGTGATTCCTACTGAAGCAGACTGAGAGACCATTTAAAGGCTCAGGAACCCTTTGCAGGTGTTATGGCTTAATTAGCTGATTAGAGTGGGACACTTTGAGCCTAGAACATTGCACCTTTTCACAATATTCTAATTTTCTGAGATTGTGGATTTGGGGTTTTCATGAGCTGTAAGCCATAATCATCACAATTATGACAAATCACGGCTTGAACTATCTTGCTTTGCATGTAATGAGTCTTTTTCATATATTAGTTTCACCTTTTAAGTTGCATTAGTGAAATAAATTAACTTTTGCACGATATTCAAATTTTTCGAGTTTCACCTGTATAATACATGGGCCTTAGAAAGGTAAAATTTAGCTTGAGGGCTCTTTATATCACTGTTTATATTAAAACAAAACAAAAGTGCTTGGCAAGAGTTTGTCCCTGCACTTTTACTACCTTTCTTATTCATCCATCTTTACGATGTCGTTACTTCCTTTTTCTATTTTGCGAGTTTCAACCATCCTTAATTTACTCCCCTTACCTAGCTCTTCTGCACACCTTATATTTCTTTTGTTCATAAAACTATGGACCTGTTTTTAACTAAGACCAGAAGGACATAATACATTTACACTACACAATACTAAAACTATCCCATTGCGCATATACCTATTGAAAGGGACTTAAAGGTGCAATGAGGCAAGGCTTCAAATGGGTTAAACACATACTTAAAGTCAACTCCAAAGCAGCTATAAACTATTGGTCACAGCCAGTGAACAAACGACAAGAGACATATGTGAGTAGTCAGCAACCGCCAGCCATGTTTAGGGGTTCAACAGTTATATATAAGCAATAACAATAAAATGCTATTAAATATTTATGTGCCTTTAAACATAATAGATCTGTTTTTTATAGCTATTATAAAAGTAAACAAAGATTAAAATATTTTACACACCCTGCAGTCAAAACAATATGTACTAATATTGGGCCAGATTACAAGTGGCGCTTGTGCGCAAACACTGTTGGAAATAAACTTTTAACGTGTGCAGGTTAGCAAGCGTATTAAAAGTTGAAAGTAAAATATTCGTGCCCGAGCGAAATCCAATGCACGGTAACGTTAGAACTTAGAATATTGTGACCACGCTAACTTCTTCTCCCCATGGACTTCAGTGGAGCGCATTATTTAAAAACCTAACACTTTTCGCTTGCATGCTAAGCTGACAATAAACTAGACATAGAGCACTAAACCTTAAGGTAGATATTTTACATTCTAGTGTTCTTTACATAGAGGAAAATGTTCTGTTTATATTTATATACAGTATATATATATATATATATATATATATATATATATATATATATATATATATATATATATATATATACAGTATATATATATATATATATATATATATATATATATATATATATACTGTATATATATATATATATATATGTATATATTATATATGATCATTTAAAAATATATACATATATATGAATATATACAGATATATATAGGAATATATTTTAAAAGATACAAAGAACATATTCTACAATGTGAAATATTATAAGTAGAGTAAAATTGAATAAAAATGATTTTACATGTTTTAAGGTATTTGAGTGGAAAGAGCTCCAAAGTGTATATATATATATATATATATATATATATATATATATATATATATATATATATATATATATATATACATACACTGTATACACAGTCCTGACAAAAAGTTTTGAGAATGACACAAATATTTATTTTCACAAAGTCTGCTGCCTCAGTTTTTATGATGGCAATTTGCATATACTCCAGAATGTTATGAAGAGTGATCAGATCAATTGCCATGAAAATTAACTTAATCCCCCAAAAAATATTTCCACTGCATTTTAGCCCTGCCACAAAAGGACCAGCTGACATCATGTTAGTGATTCTCTCATTAACACAGGTGTCAGTGTTGACGAGGACAAGGCTGGAGACCACTCTGCCATGCTGATTGAGTAAGAATAACAGACTGGATGCTTTAAAAGGAGGGTGGTGCTTGAAATCATTGTTCTTCCTCTGTTAACCATGGTTACCTGCAAGGAAAAGCGTGCAGCCATCATTGCTTTGCACAAAAACGGGATTCACAGGCAAGGATATTGCTGCTACTAAGATTGCACCTAAATCAACCATTTATCGGATCATTAAGAACTTCAAGGAGAGAGGTTCAATTAATGTGAAGGATTCAGGGCACCCAAGAAAGTCCAGTAAGTGCCAGGACCATCTTCTAAAGTTGATTCAGCTGCAGGATTGGGGCACCACCAGTGCAGAGCTTGCTCAGGAATGGCAGCAGGCAGGTGTGAGTGCATCTGCAGGCACAGTGAGGCAAAGACTTTTGGAGGATGGCCTGGAGTCAAGAAGGGCAGCAAAGAAGCCACTTCTCTCCAGGAAAAACATCAGGGCAGACTTATATGCTGCAAAAGGCACAGGGATTGGACTGCTGATGACTGAGGCAAAGTCATTTTCTCTGATGAATCCCCTTTCCGATTGTTTGGGGCACCCGGAAAAAACCTTGTACGGAGAAGAAAAGGTTAGCGCTACCATCAGTCCTGTGTCATGCCAACAGTAAAACATCCTTCTCAGCCAAGGGACTGGGCTCACTCACAATTTTGCCTAAGATACAGCCATGAATAAATAATGGTACAAAAACATCCTCCAAGAGCAAATTCTCCCAACCGTCCAAAAAACGTTTGGTGACAAATAACGCCTAAGTGGCTTGGGAAACAAAACATCGACATTTTGGGTCCATGAGTAGGAAACTCCCCAGACCTTAATCCCATTGAGAACTTATGGTAAATCCTCAAGAGGCAGGTGAACAAAAAAACCTCCACAAATTCTGACAAACTCCAAGCATTGATTATGCAAGAATGAGCTGCCATCAGTCAGGATGTGACCCAGAAGTTGATTGACAGCATGTCAGAACGAATTGCAGAGGTCTTGAAAAAGAAGGGTCAACACTGCAAATATTGACTCTTTGCATAAACTTAATGTAATTGTCAATAAAAGCCTTTGACACTTATGAAATGCTTGTAATTATTACTTCAGTTTACCATAGTAAAATCTTAAAAAAAAGATCTAAAACACTGAAGTAGCAGACTTTGTGAAAATTAATATTTGTGTCATTCTCAAAACTTTTGGCCAGGACTGTATAATATACAGTATAATAAATATATATATATATATATGCAAAAGTTAGGCACTCCTGACAATTTCCATGAATTTAATTTATAAATAATTGGGTGTTTGGATCAGCAATTTCATTTGAGGCCCCCATGTTGCCACTCTTCAGAGGAGAGTCAAAGAGTGCAACAACTTGCAATTGGCCACCTTAAAATATCTTTTCTCATGATTGGATGCACCTGTCTATGAAGTTCTGTCTATGTGTGTGCGTGCGTATATATATATTGTGACAGAACCCAAGGCATAGTAATGGAAGGTGTCTATATTCCCTCAAAAGTGCTGCAGTGCTCCACCCCGCAGTTTGCAGGTAGCACATTATGTCAAAAAGTCCAGTCCAGGAATTCTGTCTGACTCAGCTAGCTACTCACCTGCATATGGTAATTGACAGCAGGTGCTAATAAAATCCCCAGTCAGGGTTTGAGAGGTAGATTTTTGCCAGCAGTAAAGGAAAACTGCAAACACTCTCCTGAGAGACTGAGAGGAATTATCTCTAAAGGACAAAGTTTGAAAGGTCTGTGCAATATTACTTTTGTGAAAAGCTACTTAGTGCAGACAGTTGTACTTGTTAGTAAGTGCTCAGTGGAGCAAGCCTCTTTTGTTTTGTTTATGTTTATTTTGCCTGTTTTTGCCAGACCTGATAATAAACAGACTGTATTTTATAAAGCTACAACCTTGTGTGGTGTTTCCAGCTTTAAGGACTGTGTGTTTCCAAGATCCCAGGTCACATATGGTGGAGAATACGGGCAACACACTGATAGTCTGTTAAGGAAACAATACCACACTTAAAATGGAGGAAGTTGTAAAGGCTTTACTACAGGCTACGGCCTCACAGCAACAGGCCACTGCCACACAGCAGCAAGCTACTGCCAGCCAGCAAGAAAATATTGCAGTGCTACAAAAACTGGTATTAACACAAAGAGAGGAACAGCAGAATATCACACGTACCATGCAGCAGGAGATTAGAGGCCTATCTGAAAGACTGGGCAGGTGTGCTGCAGAAATTCCACACAGTTCTAAGACTCTGAGAGTGAGTAACTATTTGCAAAAGATGGTGGCTACAGATGATGTGGAGGCTTACCTGATGGCTTTTGAAAGGACAGCCGAAAGAGAAGGGTGGCCTGCGTCTGAATGGGCAAGTCTCCTTGCGCCATTTCTGAGTGGAGAACCTCAGAAGGCATATTATGATTTGGAGCCTGAGCAGGCCAGTGACTATAAAAAGCTAAAAACAGAAATCTTGGCCCGCCTGGGAGTAACGACAGCAGTAAGGGCCCAGCGATTTCACTCCTGGACTTACAGTCAAGACAAAGCCGTGCGGTCACAGATGTTTGACTTGATACATCTTGCCAGGAAATGGCTACAGCCAGAGGTCAACTCAGCTAGTCACATTGTGGAACAGCTCGTGATGGACCGGTTCCTGCGAGGATTGCCTGTTTCCCTGCGGCGGTGGGTCAGCCAGAGTGAACCTAAAACTGCTGACGGTCTAGTTGCCCTGGTGGAACGCTATTTGACTGCCGGAGAGTTTCTACAAATCCCCAACCAGGAAAGACCTAGAACCCCGAAGATCCAGAGTCCCAGTAAATTGGGTAAGACTGTTCCAGGGAAAAGGGGGTATCGGGAGGAGCAGATGGGTTTTTACAACCCAAGGGACATTACAGCAAGGGACAAGAGTTTTGTGAGGCAGGAAGGGTCCACAATAGCCTCAAAGATGTTGTCTAATGCTAATATTAAATGTTTTCAATGTAAAGAGTATGGACATTTTGCAAAGGACTGCCCTGAGAATGATGTTGCTATGGAATGTAATGTTGGCAATATGAGAGACAATTATTCATTGTACACTTGCTCAGTATATGCAATTACCAAAAATGATTGTTTAAATGGCCACCCTTGGTGCACTGTAAGGGTGGAGGGAAATGAAATTAAAGCTTTGCTGGACTCTGGTAGCATGGTTACGCTCATAGACAGGGGTCTGTTGAGAAATACTCCTATTGATAATTACCAGAACCTAGATATTGCTTGTGTCCATGGGGACATACACAAGTATCCAACTGCTAAAGTACTTATTGAAACTCAAAATGGCCCTATAAATCATAGAGTTGGTTTAGTGGATAAATTAGTCCATGAAATGATAATAGGCAGAGATTTTCCCCATTTTTTGAATCTATGGGATGCTGCTGAGGAAAATTCACCGGATTCAGTAGAGGGCGCTGTTTGTGACTTTCCCTTTTTTGATTTATTGGGGGATGACTTAGACAAAATAACTCCTGCTAGAGGGAAACACTCAACCCCTATGGAAACCCTAGTTGGAGGTAATACTGAACAGAATAATACAGGTCAATCTAATATATCTGAACCTGATGTAGAAATAACTGACCTAGAGGTTAGCCCAAGTAACTTTAGGGCTGCACAATGGGAGGATCCAACTTTAGCTGCGGCTAGAAACTATATTTCCGTAAGAAATGGCACCCCCATTAATACTGATAAAGCACTCACCTATCCATACTTTGAAGTGGAAAATGATTTATTGTACAGAGTTGGGAAAAAGGAGTCTGTCAAACAGCTGTTAGTACCCCAGGCATATCGACACACTGTATTAAATCTGGCACATAGCCACATACTTGGGGGGCACTTGGGGATTGAAAAAACCAGAGAGAGAATTCTTAGGAGGTTTTATTGGCCAGGTGTAATGGCATCTATCACAAATTATTGTTCTTCTTGTCCTGAATGCCAATTAACTGCCCCTCTTACAGCATACCGTAGCCCCTTGGTGCCCTTACCCATAATTGAGGTCCCATTTGAACGCATTGGTATGGATTTTGTGGGTCCTCTTGTAAAGTCTGCAAGGGGGCACCAGTATATATTGGTAATAGTAGACTATGCTACACGTTACCCTGAGGCAATACCCATGCGTACTACTTCAGCAAAAGCAATTGCTAAAGAGTTAATGTTAATGTTCAGCCGTGTTGGGATTCCCAAAGAAATATTAACAGACCAAGGCACTCCATTTATGTCGAGAATTACAAAGGAGTTGTGTAATCTTCTTCATATAAAGCATCTGAAAACATCCGTATATCACCCACAAACTGATGGTCTGGTAGAGCGATTTAATAAAACACTAAAGGCTATGCTCAAAAAAGTAATTGATAAAGATGGAAAAAACTGGGATTTCCTTTTGCCTTATTTAATGTTTTCCATCCGAGAGGTC
The DNA here is from genome assembly GCF_027579735.1 of Bombina bombina. Classification (NCBI taxonomy): domain Eukaryota; kingdom Metazoa; phylum Chordata; class Amphibia; order Anura; family Bombinatoridae; genus Bombina; species Bombina bombina. The sequence goes on from NC_069503.1 coordinate 527,778,018, forward strand.
CCTCAAGCTTCTACTGGCTTTTCGCCCTTTGAACTTTTGTATGGAAGACACCCCAGAGGGTTGCTAGACATAGCTAAGGAGACTTGGGAACAGGAGTCAACCCCTCACAGAAGTGTGATTGAACATATAACTCAGATGCAGGATCGGATGACAGCCATTATGCCCATAGTTAGAGAACACATGGAAAATGCCCAACAGCACCAGCAGAAGAGCTATAATAGAAATGCCAGGGTTCGTGTGTTTAATCCAGGAGACAGAGTACTAGTCCTGGTTCCCACTGTAGAGAACAAATTTTTGGCAACATGGCATGGGCCATATGAAGTTATTGACAGAGTGGGGGAAGTAAATTACAAAGTAAGACAGCCTGGGAGGCGAAAGGAGGTACAGATTTACCATGTGAATTTACTTAAACCGTGGAAAGAAAGAGAAACACTTGTGGCTATAAAAACAGCAGACCTCCCTAAAATGGAGGAGCATGAACCCGTAGTCAATATCTCAGAAACCCTGACTATCCACCAGAAGAGGGAGGTAACAGACTTCATCAGATTAAATAAAGATGTTTTCTCCTCAGTCCCAGGAAGAACTACGATAATAGAGCATGACATTGTCACTGAACCGGGAAAAAGGATAAATCTAAAGCCATATAGAATACCTGAAGCCCGGAGGGAAGCAATCAAATTGGAAGTAAAGAAAATGCTGGACCTTGGGGTAATTGAAGAATCCCAAAGTGACTGGAGTAGCCCAATTGTGCTTGTACCAAAGCCTGATGGCACAATCAGGTTTTGTAATGATTACCGGAAGCTGAATGCAATATCCAAGTTTGATGCATACCCCATGCCAAGGGTTGATGAACTTGTGGAGAGACTCGGGAGAGCCAGGTACCTTACCACATTGGATTTGACCAAGGGTTATTGGCAAGTGCCGCTTACAGGACGGGCAAAGGAAAAGACTGCCTTCTCTACTCCAGATGGGCTCTTCCAATACAAGGTGTTACCTTTTGGCCTACATGGCGCTCCAGCAACATTTCAAAGAATGATGGACCGGATCTTAAGGCCACATGCTCATTATGCTGCAGCTTACTTAGATGACGTGGTCATACATAGCGAAGATTGGGAGTCTCACTTGCCAAAAGTGCAAGCTGTCCTTAATTCCATAAGAAATGCCGGTCTGACAGCAAATCCGAGTAAATGTACCATTGGCTTGGAGGAAGCCAAGTATCTTGGCTATTCCATTGGAAGAGGAATAGTAAAGCCACAACTTGCTAAAGTTGAAGCCATAAGGAATTGGCCACTACCTATGACGAAGAAACAGGTCAGAACATTTCTTGGGCTTGTTGGCTACTACAGAAGGTTTATCTCCAACTTTGCTACTATAGCAGGTCCTTTAACTGACCTCACGAAAGCAAAAGCTCCAGTAATAGTGAAATGGTCCTCTGAAGCTGAACAGGCATTTCAAAATCTCAAGGAAGCCATCTGTAGACAACCAGTGTTAGTCACCCCTGATTTTTCAAAGGAGTTTGTTTTACAGACGGATGCATCTGATGTAGGGCTTGGAGCAGTGCTTTCCCAGGAAAGTCAAAGTGAAGAGCACCCAATACTATACCTGAGCCGTAAACTTCAACCTAGAGAAAAGAACTATTCGATTGTTGAAAAGGAGTGTCTAGCAATTAAATGGGCTGTTGAAACTCTCAAATATTATTTGTTGGGCAGAAAATTTAGACTAGTTACTGATCATGCACCTCTCAAATGGATGAGTCAAAATAAGGATAATAATAGTAGAGTTACACGCTGGTTCCTTAGTTTGCAACCCTATCTCTTCTCAGTAGAACACAGGGCAGGAAGTAAACAGGGTAATGCTGATGGCCTTTCACGTATGCATACGCTTTTGGCCATGGTCGCTCACCCCACTAGGTCTGAGCTGGCGGGGAGGATGTGTGACAGAACCCAAGGCATAGTAATGGAAGGTGTCTATATTCCCTCAAAAGTGCTGCAGTGCTCCACCCCGCAGTTTGCAGGTAGCACATTATGTCAAAAAGTCCAGTCCAGGAATTCTGTCTGACTCAGCTAGCTACTCACCTGCATATGGTAATTGACAGCAGGTGCTAATAAAATCCCCAGTCAGGGTTTGAGAGGTAGATTTTTGCCAGCAGTAAAGGAAAACTGCAAACACTCTCCTGAGAGACTGAGAGGAATTATCTCTAAAGGACAAAGTTTGAAAGGTCTGTGCAATATTACTTTTGTGAAAAGCTACTTAGTGCAGACAGTTGTACTTGTTAGTAAGTGCTCAGTGGAGCAAGCCTCTTTTGTTTTGTTTATGTTTATTTTGCCTGTTTTTGCCAGACCTGATAATAAACAGACTGTATTTTATAAAGCTACAACCTTGTGTGGTGTTTCCAGCTTTAAGGACTGTGTGTTTCCAAGATCCCAGGTCACAATATATATATATATATATAAATATATATTTATATACATGTGTATATATGTATGTATATACATATATACACACATATATATACAAATATATTCACATATTTGAATAATGAATATTTATAGGAATCATTTCTATCAAATAGTGTATATATGAGTGAGTGTTACAGTTTATTTGAATGTATTTATGTTGTGCTTTGTGCACATTTTTTTTTAACACATACGGCTAGATTACGAGTTTTGCGGTATGAGTGAAAAAGCAGCGTTAACGCTGCTTTTTCACTACCGCTGATATTACGAGTCTTGCAGGTTTAGGGGCACCGCACACTTTTTTGGCCGTACCGCAAATTAACTTACGCAATTTGCGTAAAGTCTTTTTCCAATGGGACTTCCATAGCGCCGATATTACAATCTTTTTCTGGGAGGCCAAAAAGTGAGTGGTACAGCCTATCCCGCAAGATTCGTAACACATTCTAAAGTCAGTACTTATGAGTTTTATACTACAAAGCTGTAGCATAAAACTCATAACTAAAGTGTTAACAAGTACACTAACACCCATAAACTACCTATTAACCCCTAAACCGAGGCCCTCCCACAAACACTAAAATAAAATTATTAACCCCTAATCTACCGCTCCGGACATCGCCGCCACTAGAATAAACATGTTAACCCCTAAACCGCCGCACTCCCGCATCGCAAACACTAGTTAAATATTATGCTGCTTCTTAACTTCCTTTTCAGGCGAGCCTAAAATGATGGGGCTCCGAATCAGCATCAATAAATGAATAAATGGAGCCCATAGTATCTAAATGACACATGACGGTATGTTGTTGGACTGGTGGCATTGTCCACCAATACTAGTCCTGCCATGCCAACATGCATGGCAGGACTAGTATTTCCAAAAGTGATCTTGAACATTCAATGTGGACTCATGACTAACTTTTGTATATAATATAGCCCTTCCGAGTCAATTACCTTGTCATATACCATTTAACCCTTATAAAAAAACAGGTATTAATAGTTGCACTTTTTTTAACCCTTACACTTTACGCTAGGTTTTCAGTTGCGCAAACCTGGCACATGCTAATTTCGTTTACACTTGAGTGAACACCTTTATTTTCAACTTGTAATACATGTGCAAGTTATCGCGACCCGTGCTAGCAATTGCGCACCACTTGTAACCTAGTCCTAAAGGTTAGATTAGTGTCCCTTGGTAGTTTTAGTAAACTTCTAGGTTTTCCACTCATAAATTAACTATTCACCATCCACAGAAGATTCTTTACAGCTAGGTGCAAACTTAATCCTTATGTGCTGACAAGGAGAACAACGTTTACAGGTCAATTTAGGCCTACAGTGGCAGTGGTTTCTTTGTATCTGAGGAAGGAAATAAAAGAAAAAAATAAATCTCATTTATATTCTAAACGAGATATAGCCATGCTAAAAATGATCATTTAAAATTTACAGAGTAAACCAACAACAAATATCTAAAATCTTGATTTTGAGTAAAAATGTAACAGTACCAGGGATTGCCCACAATACGTGGGAAAACTATATATATATACAAAAAATCCCAACCATATGAGAAAATAAATCTTGGAGCACCCTTGGCTTTCACAGATAAAAGTATATTTGTAAACTAAAAAAAATGTATCAGGCTTATCGTGACATTAATTTGGCATTCTTTCGGCTAGATTTAGAGTTCTGCGGCCAAAGGGGTGCGTTAGCTACGCGTGTATTTTCCCCCCCGCACCTTTTAAATACTGCTGGTATTTAGAGTTCACAGAAGGGCTGCGTTAGGCTCCAAAAAGGGAGCGTAGAGCATAATTTACCGCCACTGCAACTCTAAATACCAGCGGTGCTTACGGACGCGGCCAGCTTCAAAAACGTGCTCGTGCACGATTTCCCCATAGGAAACAATGGGGCAATTTGAGCTGAAAAAAACCCAGCAAAAAAGCAGCGTTCAGCTCCTAACGCAGCCCCATTGTTTCCTATGGGGAAACACTTCCTAAGTCTGCACCTAACACCCTAACATGTACCCCGAGTCTAAACACCCCTAACCTTACACTTATTAACCCCTAATCTGCCGACCCCGCTATCGCTGACACCTGCATTATACAATTAACCCCTAATCTGCCGCTCCGTACACCGCCGCAACCTACGTTATCCCTATGAACCCCTAATCTGCTGCCCCTAACACCGCCGACCCCTATATTATATTTATTAACCCCTAATCTGCCGCCCCCAACGTCGCCTCCACCTACCTACAATTATTAACCCCTAATCTGCCGACCGGACCTCGCCGCTACTCTAATAAATGTATTAACCCCTAAAGCTAAGTCTAACCCTAACACCCCCCTAAGTTAAATATAATTTAAATCTAATGAAATAAATTGACTCTTATTGAATAAATTATTCCTATTTAAAGCTAAATACTTACCTGTAAAATAAATCCTAATATAGCTACAATATAAATTATAATTATATTGTAGCTATTTTAGGATTAATATGTATTTTACAGACAACTTTGTATTTATTTTAACCAGGTACAATAGCTATTAAATAGTTAATAACTATTTAATAGTTACCTAGTTAAAATAATTACAAAATTACCTGTAAAATAAATCCTAACCTAAGTTACAATTAAACCTAACACTACACTATCAATAAATTAATTAAATACAATACCTACAAATAAATACAATTAAATAAACTAACTAAAGTACAAAAAATAAAAAAGAACTAAGTTACAAAAAATAAAAAAATATTTACAAACATTAGAAAAATATTGCAACAATTTTAAGCTAATTACACCTACTCTAAGCCCCCTAGTAAAATAACAAAGCCCCCCAAAATAAAAAAATGCCCTACCCTATTCTAAAATAAAATTAGAAAAGCTCTTTTACCTTACCAGCCCTTAAAAGGGCCTTTTGCGGGGCATGCCCCAAAGAAAACAGCTCTTTTGCCTGGAAAAAAAAACATACAATACCTCCCCCCAACATTACAACCCACCACCCACATACCCCTAATCTAACCCAAACCCCCCTTAAATAAACCTAACAGTAAGCCCCTGAAGATCTTTCTACCTTATCTTCACCACGCCGGGTATTCACGATCCGTCCAGGCTCCGATGTCTTGATCCAAGCCCAAGCGGGGGCTGAAGACGTCCATCCTCCGGCTGAAGTCTTGATCCAAGCGGCGGCTAAAGAAGTCCATCATCGGGCAGAAATCTTCATCCTATCCGGGCAGAAGAGGAGATCCGGACCGGTAGAAATCTTCATCCAAGCGGCATCTTCTATGTTCTTCCATCCAACGACGAGCGGCTCCATCTTCAAGACCTCCGGTGCGGATCCATCCTCTTCTTCCGACGACTAGACGACGAATGAAGGTTCCTTTAAGGGACGTCATCCAAGATGGCGTCCCTCGAATTCCGATTGGCTAATAGGATTCTATCAGCCAATCGGAATTAAGGTAGAAAAAATCTGATTGGCTGATTGAATCAGCCAATCAGATTGAAGTTCAATCCGATTGGCTGATCCAATCAGCCAATCGGATTGAACTTGAAGATGGAGCCGCTCGTCGTTGGATGGAAGAACATAGAAGATGCCACTTGGATGAAGATTAGGGGTTAATAAAAATAATATAGGGGTCGGCGGTGTTAGGGGCAGCAGATTAGGGGTTCATAGGTATAATGTAGGTGGCGGCGGTGTGCGGTCGGCAGATTAGGGGTTAAAAAATTTTATTATAGTGGCGGCTATGTGGGGGGACCTCGGTTTAGGGGTACATAGGTAGTTTATGGGTGTTAGTGTACTTTAGAGCACAGTAGTTAAGAGCTTTATGAACCGGCGTTAGCCCAGAAAGCTCTTAACTCCTGACTTTTTTCTGCGGCTGGAGTTTTGTTGTTAGATTTCTAACGCTCACTTCAGCCAAGATTCCAAATACCGGCGTTAGAAAGATCCCATTGAAAAGATAGGATACGCAATTGGCGTAGGGGGATCTGCGGTATGGAAAAGTCGCGGCTGGAAAGTGAGCGTTAGACCCTTTCCTGACTGACTCTAAATACCAGCGGGCGGTAAAAACCAGCGTTAGGAGCCTCTAACGCTGGTTTTGACGGCTAACGCAGAACTCTAAATCTAGGCGTTAGAATGCTGAGGAATGCAGATCTTGGACGTGATAGAGGAAAGTGAATAAAAAATCTGGAAGGTTAATGTAAATATTACAATTATTTTTCCAATGGAATTAACAAGGTAACAAAATAATAACTATAACTATAATAACTATAGCCAAATAAATTTATGTATAAAAAAATACATAAAATATGTGTTTATTTAATGGTTACTCTACATTTATGTAATAGAAAGTACACTATGATAATTTATTGTATTTATGCACCTTGTTAAAAAATTTCTTTGAAGTAAATTGACTCTGCTCATAAGGAAAAGGCCGCTCCCAACTGGATATACACCCGGGTACCCAGCTCGAACTCTAGGCCTACTGAAACTTATCAAAGCTGATCGGAGCACTTTACCTATTGTTGTTTTTGTTTTGTTATTCCTTGTTGAACATGTTATGCATATGACAATGTATCTATGACATTAAAATCAGTAAAACATTTAATTGAAAAACAAATAAAAAGAAATATGTGTTTATTATCTATAATTAATGACATCACTCCTTTGACAAGAGCTCAGCTTCTTACCTTTATAACATTTTTGTTATTTTCAAGCATAATACAAGCCCTTGTGTGCCATTAACGGGCTTATCTAAACATACACGTCCAACTGAATCAATTTAAATCTGTAAAATAACATGAGACAAATTGCCTATTGATATTAGTTAGTAATAAAAGTTAGTAATAAAAACTAGAAAACTTTAAAATATGTGTTTGTTTTACATTATTTTATTAAACTTTTTAAAACATCAGTTTGTTCTCTAGAAGGGTTGTCCAAATTCTGTACTAAAGATATTTGTAATATCAAGTCTGCTGATAGATCTTGCAGATTGGATTTTGGTACTTCTATTCATAAGCATTTTGGTACCAGTAAATAATAATACTAGGGAAGCTCTCTTATATTCATAAACAGTGGTCTCAATCCTATTTTAGGGCCTGATGGTCTAAATTTCTCTACTCTGGCAACATTATTCAAGAAGTCTGTTGAGTACTGTGAGACCCTTCAAAAACACTTAGGGATCCATGAACAAAGCAGAGTACGTTGCTCTGGAGCCTTTGGGGGGCAGATTTGCACATGCAAGGCTCGAGGTTATTGACAAGCCTCTCTCTCTTGCGATTAGTCGCGTCAAAGAAGAGGCAGGCTTTATACTTTCACTTGAGCGTGTAATGATACATATGGGCAGGGGACGAACAAAATCCAAAATCCATATGCCGGAAAGGGGAACAGACAACTTCTCAAGTTGAGAAACTTGTTCACTCACCTTACTGGTGAAACTCGAAAAATTAGAATATTGTGCAAAAGTTCATTTATTTCACTAATGCAACTTAAAAGGTGAAACTAATATATGAGATAGACTCATTACATGCAAAGCAATATAGTTCAAGCCGTGATTTGTCATAATTGTGATGATTATGGCTTACAGCTCATGAAAACCCCAAATCCACAATCTCAGAAAATTAGAATATTACATGCAATCAATAAAACAAGGATTGTACATAGAACAATATCGGACCTCTGAAAAGTATAAGCATGCATACTGTATGTACTCAGTACTTGGTTTGGGCCCCTTTTGCAGCAATTACTGCCTCAATGCGGCGTGGCATGGAAGCTATCAGCCTTTGGCACTGTTGAGGTGTTATGGAAGACCAGGATGCTTCAATAGCGGCCTTCAGCTCTTCTGCTTTGTTTGGTCTCATGTCTCTCATCTTTCTCTTGGCAATGCCCCATAGATTATCTATGGGGTTCAGGTCAGGCGAGTTTGCTGGCCAATCAAGCACAGTAATCCCACGGTCATTGAACCAGGTTTTGGTGCTTTTGGCAGTCTGGGCAGGTGCCAAGTCTTGCTGGAAAATGAAGTCAGCATCCCCATAGAGCTTGTCTGCGGAAGGAAGCATGAAGTGCTCCAAAATCTCCTGGTAGACGGCTGCATTGACCCTGGACTTAATGAAGCACAGTGGACCAACACCAGCAGATGACATGGCTCACCAAATCACCACAGACTGTGGAAACTTCACACTGGACTTCAAGCATCTTGCAGTGTGTGCCTCTCCATTCTTCCTCCATACTCTGGGTCCTTGGTTTCCAAATGAGATGCAAAATTTGCTCTCATCAGAAAAGAGGACTTTGGACCACTGAGCAACAGACCAGGTCTGTTTTTCTTTAGCCCAGGTAAGACACTTCTGGCGTTGTTTGTTGTTCAGGAGTGGCTTGACAAGAGGAATACAACATTTGAAGCCCATGTCCAGGATCTGTCTGTGTGTGGTGGCTCTAGATGCATTGACTCCAGCCTCAGTCCACGCCTTGTGAAAATCCCCAACACTTTTGAATGGCCTTTTCCTGACAATCCTCTCCAGGCTGCGGTCATCCCTGCTGCTTGTGCACCTTTTTCTTCCACACTTTTCCCTTCCACATAACTTTCTATTAATGTGCTTTGATACAGCACTTTGGGAACATCCAACTTCTTTTGCAATTACCTTTTGAGGCTTTCCCTCTTATGGAGGGTGTCAGTGATGGTTTTCTGCACAACTGTCAGGTCAGCAGTCTTTCCCAAGATTGTGATTCCTACTGAAGCAGACTGAGAGACCATTTAAAGGCTCAGGAACCCTTTGCAGGTGTTATGGCTTAATTAGCTGATTAGAGTGGGACACTTTGAGCCTAGAACATTGCACCTTTTCACAATATTCTAATTTTCTGAGATTGTGGATTTGGGGTTTTCATGAGCTGTAAGCCATGATCATCACAATTATGACAAATCACGGCTTGAACTATCTTGCTTTGCATGTAATGAGTCTTTTTCATATATTAGTTTCACCTTTTAAGTTGCATTAGTGAAATAAATGAACTTTTGCACGATATTCAAATTTTTCGAGTTTCACCTGTATAATACATGGGCCTTAGAAAGGTAAAATTTAGCTTGAGGGCTCTTTATATCACTGTTTATATTAAAACAAAACAAAAGTGCTTGGCAAGAGTTTGTCCCTGCACTTTTACTACCTTTCTTATTCATCCATCTTTCCGATGTCGTTACTTCCTTTTCTATTTTGCGAGTTTCAACCATCCTTAATTTACTCCACTTACCTAGCTCTTCTGCACACCTTATATTTCTTTTGTTCATAAAACTATGGACCTGTTTTTAACTAAGACCAGAAGGACATAATACATTTACACTACACAATACTAAAACTATCCCATTGCGCATATACCTATTGAAAGGGACTTAAAGGTGCAATGAGGCAAGGCTTCAAATGGGTTAAACACATACTTAAAGTCAACTCCAAAGCAGCTATAAACTATTGGTCACAGCCAGTGAACAAACGACAAGAGACATATGTGAGTAGTCAGCAACCGCCAGCCATGTTTAGGGGTTCAACAGTTATATATAAGCAATAACAATAAAATGCTATTAAATATTTATGTGCCTTTAAACATATTAGATCTGTTTTTTATAGCTATTATAAAAGTAAACAAAGATTAAAATATTTTACACACCCTGCAGTCAAAACAATATGTACTAATATTGGGCCAGATTACAAGTGGCGCTTGTGCGCAAACACTGTTGGAAATAAACTTTTAACGTGTGCAGGTTAGCAAGCGTATTACAAGTTGAAAGTAAAATATTCGTGCCCGAGCGAAATCCAATGCACGGTAACGTTAGAACTTAGAATATTGTGACCACGCTAACTTCTTCTCCCCATGGACTTCAGTGGAGCGCATTATTTAAAAACCTAACACTTTTCGCTTGCATGCTAAGCTGACAATAAACTAGACATAGAGCACTAAACCTTAAGGTAGATATTTTACATTCTATTGTTCTTTACATAGAGGAAAATGTTCTGTTTATATTTATATACAGTATATATATATATATATATACTGTATATATATATATATGTATATATTATATATGATCATTTAAAAATATATACATATATATGAATATATACAGGTATAGATATATACAGATATATATAGGAATATATTTTAAAAGATACAAAGAACATATTCTACAATGTGAAATGTTATAAGTAGAGTAAAATTGAATAAAAATGATTTTACATGTTTTAAGGTATTTGAGTGGAAAGAGCTCCAAAGTATATATATATATATATATATATATATATATATATATATATATATATATATATATATATATATATATATATATACACACTGTATACACAGTCCTGACAAAAAGTTTTGAGAATGACACAAATATTTATTTTCACAAAGTCTGCTGCCTCAGTTTTTATGATGGCAATTTGCATATACTCCAGAATGTTATGAAGAGTGATCAGATCAATTGCCATGAAAATTAACTTAATCCCCCAAAAAATATTTCCACTGCATTTTAGCCCTGCCACAAAAGGACCAGCTGACATCATGTTAGTGATTCTCTCATTAACACAGGTGTCAGTGTTGACGAGGACAAGGCTGGAGACCACTCTGCTATGCTGATTGAGTAAGAATAACAGACTGGATGCTTTAAAAGGATGGTGGTGCTTGAAACCATTGTTCTTCCTCTGTTAACCATGGTTACCTGCAAGGAAAAGCGTGCAGCCATCATTGCTTTGCACAAAAACGGGATTCACAGGCAAGGATATTGCTGCTACTAAGATTGCACCTAAATCAACCATTTATCGGATCATTAAGAACTTCAAGGAGAGAGGTTCAATTAATGTGAAGGATTCAGGGCACCCAAGAAAGTCCAGTAAGTGCCAGGACCATCTTCTAAAGTTGATTCAGCTGCAGGATTGGGGCACCACCAGTGCAGAGCTTGCTCAGGAATGGCAGCAGGCAGGTGTGAGTGCATCTGCAGGCACAGTGAGGCAAAGACTTTTGGAGGATGGCCTGGAGTCAAGAAGGGCAGCAAAGAAGCCACTTCTCTCCAGGAAAAACATCAGGGCAGACTTATATGCTGCAAAAGGCACAGGGATTGGACTGCTGATGACTGAGGCAAAGTCATTTTCTCTGATGAATCCCCTTTCCGATTGTTTGGGGCACCCGGAAAAAACCTTGTACGGAGAAGAAAAGGTTAGCGCTACCATCAGTCCTGTGTCATGCCAACAGTAAAACATCCTTCTCAGCCAAGGGACTGGGCTCACTCACAATTTTGTCTAAGATACAGCCATGAATAAATAATGGTACAAAAACATCCTCCAAGAGCAAATTCTCCCAACCATCCAAAAAAAGTTTGGTGACAAATAACGCCTAAGTGGCTTGGGAAACAAAACATTGACATTTTGGGTCCATGAGTAGGAAACTCCCCAGACCTTAATCCCATTGAGAACTTATGGTAAATCCTCAAGAGGCAGGTGAACAAAAAAAACTCCACAAATTCTGACAAACTCCAAGCATTGATTATGCAAGAATGAGCTGCCATCAGTCAGGATGTGACCCAGAAGTTGATTGACAGCATGTCAGAACGAATTGCAGAGGTCTTGAAAAAGAAGGGTCAACACTGCAAATATTGACTCTTTGCATAAACGTAATGTAATTGTCAATAAAAGCCTTTGACACTTATGAAATGCTTGTAATTATTACTTCAGTTTACCATAGTAAAATCTTAAAAAAAAGATCTAAAACACTGAAGTAGCAGACTTTGTGAAAATTAATATTTGTGTCATTCTCAAAACTTTTGGCCAGGACTGTATAATATACAGTATAATAAATATATATATATATATATGCAAAAGTTAGGCACTCCTGACAATTTCCATGATTTTAATTTATAAATAATTGGGTGTTTGGATCAGCAATTTCATTTGAGGCCCCCATGTTGCCACTCTTCAGAGGAGAGTCAAAGAGAGCAACAACTTGCAATTGGCCACCTTAAAATATCTTTTCTCATGATTGGATGCACCTGTCTATGAAGTTCTGTCTATGTGTGTGCGTGCGTATATATATATATATATATATATATATATATTTATATACATGTGTATATATGTATGTATATACATATATACACACATATATATACAAATATATTCACATATTTGAATAATGAATATTTATAGGAATCATTTCTATCAAATAGTGTATATATGAGTGAGTGTAACAGTTTATTTGAATGTATTTATGTTGTGTTTTGTGCACATTTTTTTTTAACACATACGGCTAGATTACGAGTTTTGCGGTATGAGTGAAAAAGCAGCGTTAAGGCTCATAACGCTGCTTTTTCACTACCGCTGATATTACGAGTCTTGCAGGTTTAGGGGCACCGCACACTTTTTTGGCCGTACCGCAAATTAACTTACGCAATTTGCGTAAAGTCTTTTTCCAATGGGACTTCCATAGCGCCGATATTACAATCTTTTTCTGGGAGGCCAAAAAGTGAGTGGTACAGCCTATCCCGCAAGATTCGTAACGCATTCTAAAGTCAGTACTTATGAGTTTTATACTACAAAGCTGTAGCATAAAACTCATAACTAAAGTGTTAACAAGTACACTAACACCCATAAACTACCTATTAACCCCTAAACCGAGGCCCTCCCACAAACACTAAAATAAAATTATTAACCCCTAATCTACCGCTCCGGACATCGCCGCCACTAGAATAAACATGTTAACCCCTAAACCGCCGCACTCCCGCATCGCAAACACTAGTTAAATATTATTAACCTCTAATCTGCCACCCCTAACATCGCCGCCACCTACCTACATTTAACTCCTAATCTGCCGCCCCCAACGTCGCCGCCACTATACTAAAGTTATTAACCCCTAAACCTAAGTCTAACCCTAACGCCTCCTAACTTAAATATAATTAAAATAAATCTAAATAAAACCAATTATCATTACCTAAATTATTTCTATTTAAAACTAAATACTTACCTGTAAAATAAACCCTAAGATAGCTACAATGTAACTATTAGTTATATTGTAGCTAGCTTAGGGTTTATTTTTATTACACAGGTAAGTTTGTATTTATTTTAACTAGGTAGACTAGTTAGTAAATAGTTATTAACTATTTACTAACTACCTAGCTAAAATAAATAAAAATTTACCTGTAAAATAAAACCTAACCTGAGTTAGACTAACACCTAACCGTACACTATAATTAAATAAATTACTTAAATTAAATACAATTACCTAAATTACAAAAAAAAAACCCCACTAAATTACACAAAATAAATAAAGAAATTATCAGATATTTAAACTAATTACACCTAATCTAATTGCCCTATCAAAATAAAAAAAAACCCTCCCCCAAAATAAAAAAAACCCTAGCCTAAACTAAACTACCAATAGCCCTTAAAAGGGCCTTTTGCGGGGCATTGCCCCAAAGAAATCAGCTTTTTTACCTGTAAAAAAAAAAATACAAACAACCCCCCAACAGTAAAACACACCACCCGCACAACCAAACCCCCCCAAGATGGCGTCCCTTGAATTCCGATTGGCTGATAGAATTCTATCAGCCAATCGGAATTAAAGGTGAAAAAATCCTATTGGCTGATGCCAATCGGAATTAAGATTGAAAAAATCCTATTGGCTGATCCAATCAGCCAATAGGATTGAGCTTGCATTCTATTGGCTGTTCCAATCAGCCAATAGAATGTGAGCTCAATCCTATTGACAAGCTGTTTGTAATTAATTTCAGTGGGAAACCTAAAGTTTGTGAAAAAGTTAAAAGGATAGTAAAGTCCAAATTAAACTTTTATGATTCAGATAGGGCATGTACTTTTAAACAACTTTCTAATTTACTTTTATCATCAAATTTGCTTTGTTCTCTTGTTATTCTTAGTTGAAAGCTAAACCCTTGAAGGCCGCCTCTGCATTTGACAGTTTTTCAACCCCAGAGGGCGTTTGTTCATGTGTTTCATATAGATAGCACTGTGCTCATGCATGTGAAGTTATTTAAGAGTCAGCACTAATTGCCTGAAATGCAAGTCTGTCAAAAGATCTGAGATAAGGAGGCAGTCAGCAGAAGTTTAGATACAAGGTAATTACAGAGGTAAAAAGTATATTTCTATAACAGTGTTGGTTATGCAAAACTGGGGAATGGTAAATAAAGGGATTATCTATCTTTTTAAACAATACAATTTTTGGTGTTTACTATCCCTTTAACATTTTTTTTTTTTATTTGATCGCATTTGGCGGTGAAATGGTGGCATGAAATATACCAAAATGGGCCTAAATCAATACTTTAGGTTGTCTACTAAAAACAATATATAGTTTTGATAGGTAAATATATAAAAAAGGCTCTATTTCTGTTTAAATGTAGTGATGGCAAAAATGCTAAAAATGCACTGGTCTTTTGGGAAAGTTTTAATCTGAAATGCCTCGTCCTTAAGGGGTTAAACAACTTTCCAGTTTACTTTTATCATCAAATTTGCTTTGTTCTCTTGGTATTCTTTGTTGAAAGTTAAATCTAGTTAGGCGCATATGCTAATTTCTAAGACCCTGAAGGCTGCCTCTTATCTCAGTTAATTTTTACCATTTTTCACAGCTAGAGAGCACTACTTCATGTATGCCATATAGAGAACAGTGTGCTCAATCCCATAGAGTTATTTGTGAGTTAGCACTGATTGACTAAAATGCAAGTCTGTAAAAAGAACTAAGATAAGGAGGCAGTCTCCGGGCTCAGATACAAGGTAAAAAGTATATTAATATAACCGTGTTGGTTATGCAAAACTGGGGAATGGGTAATAAAGGGATTATCTATTGACCAGCAAAGATTATATCTGACCATCAGAAATTGGTAATTTATTGACTGCCGATCAATTGTATTGCAAAACAAAGTTGATAGAATACCACTCAAATGGATTTGTGCTTATATTTATTCCTGGATATGTAAAAAAAAAACTTGTCAGCTTTTGAAACAGATGTGGATTTGAGTTTGTTTTTTTAACCAAAGAATTTGTGATTTCATCTTATTTACTTTGTACCCAGAAAAGCTACTATAGTTTTCTTTCGGCCAGATTACGAGTTTTGCGTTAGGAGCTGTGCAGTGCTAACGAGCAGTTTTTTCTCACCACTCACTTACCGGCAGCGCTGGTATTACAGGTTTTTACAAACCCAGCGTTAAAAGGCAAGAAGTGAGCGTTGAGCAAAATTGTGCTCCTTACCGCACTCCAATACCAGTGCTGCTTAAGTCAGCGGTGAGCTGGTCGTATGTGCTCATGCACGATTTCCCCATAGACATCAATGGGGAGAGCTGGCTGAGAAAAAGTCTAACACCTGCCAAAAAGCAGCGTAAAACTCAGTAATGCAGCCCATTGATTCCTATGGGGAAACACATTTTATGTTTACACCTAACACACTAACATGAACGCCGAGTCTAAACACCCCTAATCTTACACTTATTAACCCCTAATCTGCCGCCCCCGACATCGTCGACACCTGCATTATATTTATTAACTCCTAATCTGCCGCTCCAGACACCGCCGCCACCTACATTATACTTATGAACCCCTAATCTGCTGCCCCCAACATCGCCGACACCTATATTATATTTATTAACCCCTAATCTGCCACCCCCAATGTCGCCGCAACCTACCTACACTTATTAACCCCTAATCTGCCGCCCTCAACGTCGCTGCCACTATAATACACATATTAACCCCTAAACCGCCGTACTCCCGCATCGCAAACACTAGTTAAATATTATTAACCTCTAATCTGCCACCCCTAACATCGCCGCCACCTACCTACATTTAACCCCTAATCTGCTGCCCCCAACATCGCCGACACCTATATTATATTTATTAACCCCTAATCTGCCACCCCCCAATGTCGCCGCAACCTACCTACACTTATTAACCCCTAATCTGCCGCCCTCAACGTCGCTGCCACTATAATACACATATTAACCCCTAAACCGCCGTATTCCCGCATCGCAAACACTAGTTAAATATTATTAACCCCTAATCTGCCATCCCCAACGTCGCTGCCACTATATTAAATGTATTAACCCCTAAATCTAAGTCTAACACTAACCCTAACACCCCCTAACTTAAATATAATTTAAATAAATCTAAATAAAATTCCTATCATTAACTACATTATTCCTATTTAAAACTAAATACTTACCTGTAAAATAAACCCTAAACTAGCTACAATATAACTAATAGTTACATTGTATCTATCTTAGGGTTTATTTTTATTTTACAGGCAAGTTTGTATTTATTTTAACTAGGTAGAATAGTTATTAAATATTTATTAACTATTTAATAACTACCTAGTTAAAATAAATACAAAAGTACCTGTAAAATAAAACCTAACCTAAGTTACACTAACACCTAACACTACACTACAATTAAATAAATTACCTAAATTAAATAAATTAAATACAATTAGCTAAAGTACAAAAAAACACACAAAATTACAGAAAATAATAAACAAATTACAAGATATTTAAACTACACCTAATCTAATAGCCCTATCAAAATAAAAAAGCCCCCCCCCAAATAAAAAAAAACCTTGCCTAAACTAAACTACCAATTTTTGTGGGGCATTGCCCCAAAGAAATCAGCTCTTTTACCTGTAAAAAAAAAAAAAATACAAACACCCCCCAACAGTAAAACCCCCCACCCACACAACAAACCCCCCAAATAAAAACCTAACTAAAAAAACCTAAGCTTCCCATTGCCCTGAAAAGGGCATTTGGATGGGCATTTCCCTTAAAAGGGCAGTTAGCTCTTTTGCGGCCCAAAGCCCTAACCTAAAAATAAAACCCACCCAATACACCCTTAAATAAAACTAACACTAACCTCCTAAAGATCGACTTACTGTTCTGAAGATGGGACTTCCATCCTCAAGGAAGCAGCAGAAGTCTTCATCCAACCGCGCCTAAGTCCTTAACGAAGCCGGGAGAAGTCTTCATCCAAGCCGGGCGAAGTGGTCCTCCAGACGGGCAGAAGTCTTCATCCAGACGGCATCTTCTATCTTCATTCATCCGACGCGGAGCGGCTCCATCTTCAAGACATCCGACACGGAGCATCCAGGAGTCTTCTTACTGAATGAAGGTTCCTTTAAATGACGTCATCCAAGATGGCGTCCCTTAGATTCTGATTGGCTGATAGAATTCTATCAGCCAATCGGAATTAAGGTAGAAAAAATCTACTTGCTTGCATTCTATTGGCTGATTGGACATTTTGGACATTGAACAGATTTGAATAAAAACCCAAACCCTGTTCCTGTAGAGGAACTGGAACAATCACCCCTGAAAGCTCTAGGTCTGAAACACACTTCAGAAAAACCTGAGCCTTCACAGGGTTTGTTGGAACATGGGAATGAAAGAATTTTCCCATGGGAGGTCTTATTCTGAAACCTATTCAATACCCCTGAGAAACAATATCCTGAATCCACTGATTTTGGACAGAATCTGCCCAAATGTCTTGAAATAATTTTAGTCTGCCACCCACCAGTTGAACTGGATTTGGTTTCTTATAAGGCTTGGACTTATTCCAATTTGTGGATGGTCTCCAATTGGAACCAGAGACCTCAGGGGAAAGGAACAAAAAGACTGACAAAAGGAACAAAAATGATTGGGAGCTTTAAATTTACCCTTAGATTTCTTATCTTGAGGCAGAAAAACTCCCTTACCCCAAGTGATAGTGGAGATAATAGAATCCAATTGAGAACCAAATAAATTATTACCTTGAAAGGATAAAGATAGTAATCTAGATTTAGACACCATATCAGCATTCCATGATTTAATCCATAAAGCTCTTCTAGATAGAATAGCTAAAGATATAGATTTAATATCAATCTTAATATTATCAAATATAGCATAACAAATGAAATGATTAGCAGTTTGAAGTAGAAGAACAATGCTAGTTAAATCAGGATCCGATAACTGCTGTACTAGACTGTCCAACCAAGTCAGCTATGGAGATAGCAGGTCTAAGAATATAACCAGTATGTGAATATGCCTTTCTAAGATAAGATTCAATCTTCCTATCTAAGGGATCCTTAAAAGAAGTACTATCTTCCATAGGAATAGTACAATGTTCAGCAATAATAGAAATAGTGTCATCAACCTTAGGGACTTTCTCCCAAAGCTCTAAATTAGACACAGGTAAAGGATACAGTGTTTTAAACTTAGAAGAAGGATTAAAAGAAGTACCAGGCTTAGACCATTCCTTAGTAATCATATTCGAGATTGCATCTGGAATAGGAAAAACTTGAGGAGTAACCTCAGAAGTCTTAAAAACAGAATTCAAAAGTTTGCTATTCTTGTTATCAAGAGGACTAGATTCCTCAATACCCAAAGTAAACAATACTTCCTTTAACAAAGGACATAGGGGGCGTGTCCGGGCAGCGCCATAAGTGGAAGCAAAGTTTGGAGCTGCTGAAACATCACGGATAATCCGCAGATTATCAAGATCTTAAAATATAATCTGGGAATTCTATTGGTATGTAAAGCATCCTGAAGGTAAACTGAGTCAAATGATTCCACTCACTAAGCCAGTATTGAAGTTATCTATACAGAAGCCTCAACATCCCACACCCCCAAAATTCCGGGGTGAGTAGCTTGATCAGGGTTACTAAAAGTTCCAAGAGGGCACTTCCATTAAAACGGATGGTTTGCTAACTCTATCCTACCTAACATCAGACATAGAGCCACCAGAAATCGACATATTAGGAACTATTTCTAAACTCTTAACCGATCACTTCACTAAACTGGAACAGCGTCTTATAATGGCTATGTCTAATTCTATAGTCATACTATAATAGTCATACTATAAAAAATGATACCGTGGACGATACAGCTCTTCCTCATTTAAATCATCTACCCTCTTACTGCCTTCTCTGGACTCGGAGACTGAGACGCACAAGAAGTGTGAGGAATACAAAACTGAACCCAAGATCCGAGAAAGAGCTTACAATGGCCCAGACAGATCCTCTGAATACTTGGTAAACATTACTATCCAAGGCAAAAAAGTAATGAGTGCAAACATAGAGAGTGTATTTGGATCATCAAATAGTCTGCAGCGGAAAAGCTTAAAGGGGCATGAAACCCAATTTTTTTCTTTCGTGATTTAGAAAGAGCATGTCATTTTAAACAACTTTCTAATTTACTTCTATTATCTAATTTGATTCATTCTCTTGATATCACTTGCTGAAAAGCATATCTAGATATGCTCAGTAGCTGCTGATTGGTTGCTGCACATAGAGGCCTTGTGTGATTGGCTCACACATGTACATTGCTATTTCTTCAACAAAGGATATCTAAAGAATTGAGCAAATTAGATAATAGAAGTAAATTGGAAAGTTGTTTAAAATTGCATGCCCTATCTGAATCATGAAAGTTTAATTTTGACTAGACTGTCCCTTTAAGTTATACTATGGCCCAACTGAAATGGCGACCAAGATATCCGCCCCATCGGCAGACATTTTATTTTCCTTCTGCTCAGGTTCCTGATTTGCCGGTACATCATGGACTCACACCACAGGGCAGCGGCTTGCTCAAAAAAAAATTCCCATGGTTTCCAAGGTTTGGTGTGGGTTAATCCTGAACATTTTTATCTTGGTACAGAGTTTGTTGCTATTCAATATGTATGGACAAACTTTTTTTGACTAAACCAGGACTATTACTCAACAAGTTGATTGCTGTTGCAAATCGCTAAGTTCTCTCTGGAGACATATATATTGCTTTAGTTTAAATGTTAGGTTAAAGTTTATAACATATGTTGAAACACTCTTTTTTACAGCTTCTGGGTTAAATTAGCCTTATGTATCCTTTACATAATAGCCATCGGTTGTACCGATAAATTGTTGTGACGCTTGATTTCTCTGTGCTGCAGGCATTGCCTCTTAGTCCCTACACCAACTTAAGTTTGGTTTTACTCTAAAGAATTTTTAATTAAAACTTGACCATCCTAATCCCCAATTAACATATCAGTGTGGCATTATAAGGGCAGTGGATTGAAATACCCTACATGCAGATTGTAAACTAAATGGACCAAGTGTTATCTGTCATAGTCCCTAGAGACTTTCCTATATAGATGCAATACATGTTTTTTTATGTTTTAAACCTACATTGGTGACTGCACTATTATTACTTCTTGAACTACCTTCTAGAATAAACTATGGATATATTGGGACATATTTTCATTAAAATTAGCTATTTCTATCCTATGTCAAGTCATCCTAGCAAAAACATTCATAGATATGACTGTTGTGCAATAATATGCTTAACTTATTTCAAAATAAATTTATATTTCCCTAATAAACATAGGTGGTTTCCCTTCTGTCTGCGGCCGAGACTGAGAGGATATAATTAACCATTGATAGGGAATTTTAGATAGCAAATTCTCTTTGGCATTATGCAAAATGGATGATGAAATCTTAAAACACTTTAATAGCACAGCAAATATATATTAAATTCATAACATATTTAATGTCTAGTGGGATTGACTTATAATCTCATGTAGGTGTACTGCTATAGAAACAGAATTCATGCTCTAAATTCTACAGTTCTCCACTGAAGGTTGAGGTTCTAGTCTATTTTGTTTACCTTTCTAACAGAAGCTGGTCCTAAGAAATTAAGATATTCGATCACTTTACTATTATTATATTATTAGATTTAGTATAGAGTATTTTTTAGTTTGTATTTTTGTCGATTTTGTCCTCTTGGTGCTTCCAGGGCCAAATTTGGTCCTATTCCTGATCACCATATTTATAAAACTGAGGTTTTCAATTCGTGGCCCAAGAGTGGTCTCCTTTTATTTAAAGTACTTTCTGCTCTTACTGCAATGTTACATGACATGGAGGTCCAAAAGTGAGCCTTAGTATTATTCAGAAAGTCTCTATTTAAATAGCATACTTATACTAAATGTCTTACTTTTATGATTGAGTGTGAACACATGTTTTGTCACTATCCTTGTTACTGGTTTTATTTTTATGGCTCTTCTCTTATAACAATTAATAATCCTACTGTACTATTCACATCGTGTCATTCAATTATCTGTATGATGTGAACAAAGTTAGTACTTCCTTCCGTAAAGTGGCTGCTGTGCACCCCTCTGTACCTGGGTTGAGTTGTGGAAAGTTCACTTAAATCACGCTAACATACTACAACTTAGATGTGTATATGGGACTCAATTTCCGCTGGTCTCTGGTGCTCGGGTCCTGGGGGAGATGAAACCTGGCTGCTTCCTGCAGCTGTCCGGCTCCGCCGCTCTCTCCCCTCCTCAAGCTACCCGCCGTCTACGGTCGTGTCCGTATGCATGCGTCTGAGCTCAGCCGGGCGTGTGACGTTGCGCCCCTGTCGCTGCTCCTATGCTCTTCTGCGGTATTAGCAGTAGTGACCACCAACCCGTGCTGCAGCCTCTGTGACAGTAAACAGAAGTGTTGTTGTACAAAGTTTTATTCAAATAAATCTGTAAGTTTGATGAAAATCTAAAAAGACCGGAACTCCTTCTTTCCTTCTATTCTCAAATTATCTGTATGCTTTATCAAAAATGTCAATAAAACCCCCCCAAAACAAAACAAAACAAAGAACGTATATATTCCATCCTTAAAAGAAAGGAAGATTTATCAATTTCAGAGTCTAAAGTAGGATCCTCTGAGCCAGAAAAGTCCTCATCACCAGACAATACTTCAGTATGCTGTTGGTCAATACAAACTTCATCAGAATTATGAGAAGTAGGAAGAGACCTTTTAAGTATATTTGAAGGCGGAATAGCAGTCATAGCCTCCTCTATGGCTGCAGGCAGCAATATAATCTTTTATATCTACAGGAATATCATGTACATTTGACTGTGAAGGTTTAACAGTAGATGTATTTGTACTTTATAGAAACTTTATCAGCATGAAACAATTTCTCATAACAAGTGCCACATACTTGAGCTGAAGAAGGAAGATCAGCCAATTTACAACATACACACTTAGCTTTTGTAGAGGCAACTTGGTTCCTACAGTAAAATCAGAGGCAGGATCAGTTTGAGACATCTTGAAAAATATAACAAAAAAGAAAAAATAATATTTAAACAAAATATCCAATTTCCACAAAATAGCAGTTTCAGGAATGGGAAAAAATGCTTATATGAAAAACAAAAGCAAATATCATAGCCCTCTGTAACAAATGAAAGCAGAGAGCAAAAGAGGGAGAGATTTAATATAACAAAAATTTTGGCGCCAAAAATAACGCTAAGATGACGCAAATGCTAAGAAAAGGTTAACAGGAAATGATACAATTCGCATCATACGAGGCGCGACTTCATGCCAAAAAAAATTGCGTCAACAAAGACGCAAGAAATGACGTGACTCGCATCACAACAAAACGCAAGCTTCGCGCCAAAAAAAATTTGCACCAAAAATTACACAATAAATAGAAGTATTTTGCGCCATTGCGAGCCTAATTTGCCCGAAAAAATTAGAAAAAACAAGACCAAAGTAACAACTAGCTTAAACCTCAGGTAAGTAAAAAATATACAAAATTTCTCCCAAACATAATTTTCCATGCTGAAACTGTTAGACTGCAAACGGAAATAAACATAGACCTGACTCATGGCAAATATATGCAATATATATTTAAAACTTTAAAAATATAAAGTGCCAAACGTAGCTGAGAGTGTCTTAAAAAAAAGATATATACTTACCTGAAGACACCTATCCACATATAGCAGATAGCCAAAACAGTATTGAAACATACCAGCAGAGGTAATGGTAGAGGAGTATAATGTTGATCTGTAAAGGGAGGTGGCAGATGAATCCCCACAACCAAATTTACAGAGAGCCTTCGAATAGATTTCCCATAGGTGAAAACATGGCATCATTAGGCAAATACTCCCTTCACATCCCTCAGACAAACACTGTACTTTGAGAGGAACTGGGCTTCAAAAATGCTTAGAAGCACCTTTCACAGAAGAAATCAAGCACAACTTGCTTCACCATCCTCCAACAAAGGTAAAGTTTGTAAAACTGAAGTATGAGTGAGGTGGGAGGTGTATTTATAGGCATTTTGAGGTTTGGGAAACTTTTTCCCATCCAGGTAGGAATGTATATCTCATACGTCACTAGCTCATGGACTCTAGCCACTTACATGAAAGAAACACTCTAGGTTGTTTTCTGCAAGACCTCCTGAGTATACCTTTGCCCCACATGCATAGGTTTTCCAGGATTTTGGGAAGGTTCTGTTACATTTTTTTTACTTGTAATTTTAGTTAAAAAGTGAGTCTTTCTTCTAATAGGCCTATCTTTAGTTTGGGGCCTATCGCATACCCCAGTTTTATTTATTGCCATAAAAGTGTATATATTTGAAATGTTGACACCTCAAGGTATTGTATATGGTGTGCTTTGATGCCTTTGATGCTACCCTTTTAAACCAAAACAAATGGAGAAAGTGTATTGTGGTAATTTTTAAATTTTAATTTTTACACACACATTGCTTTTTGACTATGATTTAGGAGAGGCTGTTGTAAGTTATTGCAAAAAAACACTCCAGATTGTTTTCTGCAAGGCCCCCCTGAGTACACCCAAGCCTCTCATGCATAGGTTTGACAGGGGTTTTGGGAAGGTTCTGTTACAATTGTATGACTTGTAATTTTAGTTAAAAGTGAGAGTATTTCTTCTGATATGCCTATATTTAATTTGGGGCCTATCACATACCCCAGTTTTATTTATTGCCATGAAAGTGTATATATTTGAAATGTTGACACCCCAAGTTATTGTATATAGTGTGCTTTGATGCCTTTGATGCAACTGTTTTAGCCACACAAAAAAATGGACAAAGTGTTTGGTGGTAATTTTTCAATTTTTGTAAGCTATTGCAAAAAAACACTCCAGATTCTTTTCTGCAAGGCCCCCTGAGTACACCCAAGCCTCCCATGCATAGGTTTGACAGTGGTTTTGGTAAAATACAACATCAATTTTAGAACTTATAAAAAATAGAGTAGTGAAATGTAAAAATGTGGCACAGTAAAAGTAAAAAAACAAAGAAAAAAAACAAAACTCTAACAATGAACATAACCAAAAACAACCTGGCAAATTTAAATAAAAAATGGACCATTGTATGATACTGCTTGAAGCAATCCCCAATGCAGAGTCCAGGCTGTCCAGGGCAATCAGGATTGTAATATATGGTGTCCTTTCTCTGCCCCCTCTTGGTACTGACTCTGCATTTTTTTTTAGGTTTCTGCTTTGCGGCAGTAGGGGGGATTTTAAAAATAAAATGCTCTCTCCCATCACCGCCGGGTAGCAGGTGCATCTTGGTACAAAAATCCCCAAAATGATCCGGAGCTGAAACTTTAAAAAAGTCTGTTTCATTCCGGGGTTTGCTTTTTTAACAACAAAAAAGTGTTGTGGGTTGCAATCTGCATTAAGTAAATTGCAACCTTTTTGTACCAGGCCCTTGTCTTCCACATAATTAGGTAGGGCTGGAGCAACTGATCTGCCAGATCAACCCCACCCATATGCCGGTTGTAAGCCTTGATGCACACTGGCTTCATTGTGCTCTAAGCTCTGCCACATACAGAGACCTCCACAGTCCTCTGTGTGGATGGTGGTAAGAAGGTATACATCCTTCTTGTCTCTGTACTTAACTGCCAACAGTTCCTCTTGGCGCAGAGCTGAGGTCTCCCCCCTTCGTAGCCGGGTGCGTGCAAGTTGTCCTGGGAAACGTGCGCGGTTCTTTTTAATTGTTCCGCAAGCTACTGTATCAAAGCAATACAGTAACTTGAACAAAAGGACACTTGTATAGAAATTATCTAAATAGAAGTGGTACCCTTTGTTCATCAGGGGTAATATTAGGTCCCAGACAATCTTGCCAGTGGTTCCCATATGTTCAGGGCAACCTGGAGGTTCAAGGTGGCTATCCTTTCCCTCATACACCCAGAAGGCCTGAGTATACCCAGTCTCGCTCTCACCGAGCTTATACATCTTTACCCCATACCTGGAGCGCTTTGAAGGAATATACTGCTTCAATCCCAGCCTTCCTTTATACTTCATCAGGGATTCATCCACGCATATATTCCTTCCAGGTGTATAAGCCTCTGCAAACCTGGCAGCAAAGTGGGTAATCAGGGGCGGATTTTATACAGCCTGTCAAATTTGGGATGCTCCCTAGGGGGGGGCACAGGCTGTTGTCGCTGAAGTGCATGAAATAAAGAATCATTTCATACCTGTTTCTCGACATACAATGGGGGTAGAGCAGATGGGGCTACTGCTCCAGTAGGAGCAAAATGAGGGTTTCTTTATGATGCCCATCAGCATAGTCAATGCTCAGAATTTTTTAAATTCTGGCACATCGATGGGGGCCCATTGCTGCTTTGCCAAATATGAGTCAGGCTTTGCAGCACGGAATGGATCGGCATATAATTTAGTTTGGGCGACAATGTTCCCCAATACATTGTCGCCCAGAAACACCTCCAGAAACTGTTGGGGGGTAAATCCTGCAACGTCCATATTGATGCCTGGATTTGCTGTGAAGGGTGGGATATCTGGACTCTGGTGATGAGGCATTACCCACTCTTCAGCGGCAATGGCAGCAACAACGTCTCCTTCTGGCAGGGGGGCTAGCAGCCACAGATACATTACTATCAGTTGAGACTGTTTTTAATGATGTATCTGAGCATATGGCAGGGTCAAAATTGGGGTCTAAGTCAGACATAGAGGCGTCTGACTCTGATGCAAGGACGGCATACGCCTCCTCAGCACTATATATTCTCTGTGACATTACGTTGTCACAGAAAAAAAAAACTAAAAAAAAAAAAAAAATCAACACAAAGTTTAAATTAAAATTAACTAAATGGCTCTGAAAAGAGCCTTTGGGTCTCACAAAAAAATTACTAAAAAAAATAAACCCCTAAAAAAATGCACAGACAGCAAAAAAGTGCAGCTATTTATAGTAATCATTGGCAAGCTAGGGGTTAATGGCTCTGAAAAGAACCTTTGGGTCTCACAATTTTTAACAAATATGTTAGATATCTCTCTTTCTCTCTCACAAAAACACAAGTGAGGAGAGGGAGATCCACACTGATCAGAGTCAATATTTACAAATATTGACATGATCAGACAAATGGGATATTTTTATTAAAAAATAAATTATAGGTCAAGCTCAGATTGGATGACTCTAGCCTGCCCCTATGATGAGGCAGGGCTAGGGACACCCCCAGAAGTCCATGATGCACTGGGCATCGCCATCTTTGAAACCTCATGGCTATATGGGGCTTATAATATTAAAAAAAAAACATTTTTTATTTAATCTTTTATATTATTTTAATAGATACTGAGTGCCTCGACCCACCGAGGCACTCAGCACACAAGCAGAACACCGGAAGCCTGTCCGCATTGCTTCCGATGCTCTGCTAGACTGTTGGGCTCCACATGGAGCGAAACCGAAGTGATCACTCGTGGGGAGTGATCAATCCGGGGGCCCGGCTGTAGGGAACAGTATTGCAGGATGCCACAACATTGAGGCATCGCGTGCAATACTGTTAGAGCGGCTGTAAGCGATCTCGATCCCTTCAGCGCTCAGATTACCTGAGGATGGTACAGGATACGTCCTTGGTCATTAACAACAGTTTTTTGTAGGACATACTGTAAGTCGTCAGTCAAGAAAAAAAAAATGTAGTTTCTGGTACCTTAAAATTTGCTTCCTTCTCTAATCATTTGGTACAATGTGCTGAAATGTAAATCTAGGTAGATTCATAGGACCCTATGAATCTACCTAGATTTACATTTCAGCACATTGTACCAAATGATTAGAGAAGGAAGCAAATTTTAAGGTACCAGAAACTACATTTTTTTTTCTTGACTGACGACTTACAGTATGTCCTACAAAAAACTGTTGTTAATGACCAAGGACGTATCCTGTACATCCTCAGGTAATCTGAGCGCTGGAAGGGATCGAGATCGCTTACAGCCGCTCTAACAGTATTGCAGCGATGCCTCAATGTTGTGGCATCCTGCAATACTGTTCCCTACAGCCGGGCCCCCGGATTGATCACTCCCCACGAGTGATCACTTCCGGTTTCGCTCCATGTGGAGCCCAACAGTCTAGCAGAGCATCGGAAGCAATCGGACAGGCTTCCGGTGTTCTGCTTGGTGTCTGAGTGCCTCGGTTGGGTGAGGCACTCAGTATCTATTAAAATAATATAAAAGATTAAATAAAAAATGTTTTTTTTTTTAATATTATAAGCCCCCATATAGCCATGAGGTTTCAAAGATGGCGATGCCAGTGCATCATGGGACTTCTGGGGGTGTCCCTAGCCTGCCTCATCATAGGGGCAGGCTAGAGTCATCCAATCTGAGCTTGACCTATAATTTATTTTTTAATAAAATATCCCCAATTGTCTGATCATGTCAATATTTGTAAATATTGACTCTGATCAGTGTGGATCTCCCTCTCCTCACTTGTGTTTTTGTGGAGAGAAAGAGAGATATCTAACATATTTGTTAAAAATTGTGAGACCCAAAGGTTCCTTTCAGAGCCATTAACCCCTAGCTTGCCAATGATTACTATAAATAGCTGCACTTTTTTGCTGTCTGTGCATTTTTTTAGGGGTTTATTTTTTTTAGTAATTTTTTTGTGAGACCCAAAGGCTCTTTTCAGAGCCATTTAGTTAATTTTAATTTAAACTTTGTGTTGATTTTTTTTTTTTTTTTTAGTTTTTTTTTTTTCTGTGACAACGTAATGTCACAGAGAATATATAGTGCTGAGGGAGGCGTATGCCGTCCTTGCATCAGAGTCAGACGCCTCTATGTCTGACTTAGACCCCAATTTTGACCCTGCCATATGCTCAGCATACATCATTAAAAACGTCCTCAACTGATAGTATGTATCTGTGGCTGCTAGCCCCCCCTGCCAGAAGGAGACGTTTTGCTGCCCATTGCCGCTGAAGAGGTGGGTAATGCCTCATCACCAGAGTCAGATATCCCACCCTTCACAGCAAATCCGGCATCAATATGGACCGTTGCAGGATTTACCCCCCAACAGTTTCTGGAGGTGTTTCTGGGCGACAATGTATTGGGGAACATTGTCGCCCAAACTAAATTATATGCCGATCCATTCCGTGCTGCAAAGGCCTGACTCATATTTGGCAAAGCAGCAATGGGCCCCCATCGATGTGCCAGAATTAAAAAATTCTGAGCATTGACTATGCTGATGGGCATCATAAAGAAACCCTCAATTTTGCTCCTACTGGAGCAGTAGCCCCATCCTGCTCTACCCCCATTGTATGTCGAGAAAACAGGTATGAAATGATTCTTTATTTCATGCACTCAGCGACAACAGCCTGTGCCCCCCTAGGGAGCATCCCAAATTTGACAGGCTGTATAAAAATCCGCCCCTGATTACCCACTTTGCTGCCAGGTTTGCCAGAGGCTTATACACCTGGAAGGAATATATGCGTGGATGAATCCCTGATGAAGTATAAAGGAAGGCTGGGATTGAAGCAGTATATTCCTTCAAAGCGCTCCAGGTATGGGGTAAAGATGTATAAGCTCGGTGAGAGCGAGACTGGATATACTCAGGCCTTCTGGTGTATGAGGGAAAGGATAGCCACCTTGAACCTCCAGTTGCCCCTGAACATATGGGAACCACTGGCAAGATTGTCTGGGACCTAATATTACCCCTGATGAACAAAGGGTACCACTTCTATTTAGATAATTTCTATACAAGTGTCCTTTTGGTTCAAGTTACTGTATTGCTTTGATACAGTAGCTTGCGGAACAATTAAAAAGAACCGCGCACGTTTCCCAGGACAACTTGCACGCACACCGGCTACGAAGGGGGGAGACCTCAGCTCTGCGCCAAGAGGAACTGTTGGCAGTTAAGTACAGAGACAAGAAGGATGTATACCTTCTTACCACCATCCACACAGAGGACTGTGGAGGTCTCTGTATGTGGCAGAGCTTAGAGCACAATGAAGCCAGTGTGCATCAAGGCTTACAACCGGCATATGGATGGGGTTGATCTGGCAGATCAGTTGCTCCAGCCCTACCTAATTATGTGGATGACAAGGGCCTGGTACAAAAAGGTTGCAATTTACTTAATGCAGATTGCAACCCACAACACTTTTTTGTTGTTAAAAAAAGCAAACCCCGGAATGAAACAGACTTTTTTAAAGTTTCAGCTCCGGATCATTTTGGGGATTTTGTACCAAGATGCACCTGCTACCCGGCGGTGATGGGGAGAGAGCATTTTATTTTTAAAATCCCCCCTACTGCCGCAAAGCAGAAACCTAAAAAAAAATGCAGAGTCAGTACCAAGAGGGGGCAGAGAAAGGACACCATATATTACAATCCTGATTGCCCTGGACAGCCTGGACTCTGCATTGGGGATTGCTTCAAGCAGTATCATACAATGGTCCATTTTTTTATTTAAATTTGCCAGGTTGTTTTTGGTTATGTTCATTGTTAGAGTTTTGTTTTTTTTCTTTGTTTTTTTACTTTTACTGTGCCACATTTTTACATTTCACTACTCTATTTTTTATAAGTTCTAAAATTGATGTTGTATTTTACCAAAACCACTGTCAAACCTATGCATGGGAGGCTTGGGTGTACTCAGAGGGGGCCTTGCAGAAAAGAATCTGGAGTGTTTTTTTGCAATAGCTTACAAAAATTGAAAAATTACCACCAAAACACTTTGTCCATTTTTTTTGTGTGGCTAAAAACAGTTGCATCAAAGGCATCAAAGCACACTATATACAATAACTTGGGGTGTCAACATTTCAAATATATACACTTTCCATGGCAATAAATAAAACTGGGGTATGTGATAGGCCCCAAATTAAATATAGGCATATCAGAAGAAATACTCTCACTTTTAACTAAAATTACAAGTCATACAATTGTAACAGAACCTTCCCAAAACCCCTGTCAAACCTATGCATGAGAGGCTTGGGTGTACTCAGGGGGCCTTGCAGAAAACAATCTGGAGTGTTTTTTTGCAATAACTTACAACAGCCTCTCCTAATCATAGTCAAAAAGCAATGTGTGTGTAAAAATTAAAATTTAAAAATTACCACAATACACTTTCTCCATTTGTTTTGGTTTAAAAGGGTAGCATCAAAGCACACCATATACAATACCTTGAGGTGTCAACATTTCAAATATATACACTTTTATGGCAATAAATAAAACTGGGGTATGCGATAGGCCCCAAAACTAAAGATAGGCCTATTAGAAGAAAGACTCACTTTTTAACTAAAATTACAAGTAAAAAAAATGTAACAGAACCTTCCCAAAATCCTGGAAAACCTATGCATGTGGGGCAAAGGTATACTCAGGAGGTCTTGCAGAAACAACCTAGAGTGTTTCTTTCATGTAAGTGGCTAGAGTCCATGAGCTAGTGACGTATGAGATATACATTCCTACCTGGATGGGAAAAAGTTTCCCAAACCTCAAAATGCCTATAAATACACCTCCCACCTCACTCATACTTCAGTTTTACAAACTTTACCTTTGTTGGAGGATGGTGAAGCAAGTTGTGCTTGATTTCTTCTGTGAAAGGTGCTTCTAAGCATTTTTGAAGCCCAGTTCCTCTCAAAGTACAGTGTTTGTCTGAGGGATGTGAAGGGAGTATTTGCCTAATGATGCCATGTTTTCACCTATGGGAAATCTATTCGAAGGCTCTCTGTAAATTTGGTTGTGGGGATTCATCTGCCACCTCCCTTTACAGATCAACATTATACTCCCTCTACCATTACCTCTGCTGGTATGTTTCAATACTGGTTTTGGCTATCTGCTATATGTGGATAGGTGTCTTCAGGTAAGTATATATCTTTTTTTTAAGACACTCTCAGCTACGTTTGGCACTTTATATTTTTAAGTTTTAAATATATATTGCATATATTTGCCATGAGTCAGGTCTATGTTTATTTCCGTTTGCAGTCTAACAGTTTCAGCATGGAAAATTATGTTTGGGAGAAATTTTGTATATTTTTTACTTACCTGAGGTTTAAGCTAGTTGTTACTTTGGTCTTGTTTTTTCTAATTTTTTCGGGCAAATTAGGCTCGCAATGGCGCAAAATACTTCTATTTATTGTGTAATTTTTGGTGCAAATTTTTTTTTGGCGCGAAGCTTGCGTTTGTTGTGATGCGAGTCACGTCATTTCTTGCGTCTTTGTTGACGGCAATTTTTTTTGGCATGAAGTCGCGCCTCGTATGATGCGAATTGTATCATTTCCTGTTAACCTTTTCTTAGCATTTGCGTCATCTTAGCGTTATTTTTTGGCGCCAAAAATTTTGTTATATTAAATCTCTCCTCTTTTGCTCTCTGCTTTCATTTGTTACAGAGGGCTATGATATTTGCTTTTGTTTTTCATATAAGCATTTTTTCCCATTCCTGAAACTGCTATTTTGTGGAAATTGGATATTTTGTTTAAATATTATTTTTTCTTTTTTGTTATATTTTTCAAGATGTCTCAAACTGATCCTGCCTCTGATTTTACTGTAGGAACCAAGTTGCCTCTACAAAAGCTAAGTGTGTATGTTGTAAATTGGCTGATCTTCCTTCTTCAGCTCAAGTATGTGGCACTTGTTATTAGAAATTGTTTCATGCTGATAAAGTTTCTATAAAGTACAAATACATCTACTGTTACACCTTCACAGTCAAATGTACATGATTTCCTGTAGATATAAAAGATTATATTGCTGCCTGCAGCCATAGAGGAGGCTATGACTGCTATTCCGCCTTCAAATATACTTAAAAGGTCTCTTCTACTTCTCATAATTCTGATGAAGTTTGTATTGACAACAGCATACTGAAGTATTGTCTGGTGATGAGGACTTTTCTGCTCAGAGGATCCCTACTTTAGACTCTGAAATTGATAAATCTTCCTTTCTTTTAGGATGGAATATATACGTTCTTTGTTTTGTTTTGTTTTGGGGGGGTTTTTATTGACATTTTTGATAAAGCATACAGATAATTTGAGAATAGAAGGAAAGAAGGAGTTCCGGTCTTTTTAGATTTTCATCAAACTTACAGATTTATTTGAATAAAACTTTGTACAACAACACTTCTGTTTACTGTCACAGAGGCTGCAGCACGGGTTGGTGGTCACTACTGCTAATACCGCAGAAGAGCATAGGAGCAGCGACAGGGGCGCAACGTCACACGCCCGGCTGAGCTCAGACGCATGCATTACGGACACGACCGTAGACGGCGGGTAGCTTGAGGAGGGGAGAGAGCGGCGAGCCGGACAGCTGCAGGAAGCAGCCAGGTTTCATCTCCCCAGGACCGAGCACCAGAGACCAGCGGAAATTGAGTCCCATATACACATCTAAGTTGTAGTATGTTAGCGTGATTTAAGTGAACTTTCCCACAACTCAACCCAGGTACAGAGGGGTGCACAGCAGCCACTTTACGGAAGGGAGTACTAACTTTGTTCACATCATTACAGATAATTGAATGACACGATGTGAATAGTACAGTAGGATTATTAATTGTTATAAGAGAAGAGCCATAAAATAAAACCAGTAACAAGGATAGTGACAAAAACATGTGTTCACACTCAATCATAAAAGTAAGACATTTTAGTATATGTATGCTATTTAAATAGAGACTTTCTGATTAATACTAAGGCTCACTTTTGGACCTCCATTTCATGTAACATTGCAGTAAGAGCAGAAAGTACTTTAAATAAAAGGAGACCACTCTTGGGCCACGAATTGAAAACCTCAGTTTTATAAATATGGTGATCAGGAATAGGACCAAATTTGGCCCTGAAGCACCAAGAGGACAAAATCGACAAAAATACAAACTAAAAAATACTCTATACTAAATCTAATAATATAATAATAGTAAAGTGATCGAATATCTTAATTTCTTAGGACCAGCTTCTGTTAGAAAGGTAAACAAAATAGACTAGAACCTCAACCTTCAGTGAGAACTGTAGAATTTAGAGCATGAATTCTGTTTCTATAGCAGTACACCTACATGAGATTATAAGTCAATCCCACTAGACATTAAATATGTTATGAATTTAATATATATTTGCTGTGCTATTAAAGTGTTTTAAGATTTCATCATCCATTTTGCATAATGCCAAAGAGAATTTGCTATCTAAAATTCCCTATCAATGGTTAATTATATCCTCTCAGTCCGTCGGCCGCAGACAGAAGGGAAACCACCTATGTTTATTAGGGAAATATAAATTTATTTTGAAATAAGTTAAGCATATTATTGCACAACAGTCATATCTATGAATGTTTTTGCTTAGGATGACTTGACATAGGATAGAAATAGCTAATTTTAATGGAAAATATGTCCCAATATATCCATAGTTTATTCTAGAAGGTAGTTCAAGAAGTAATAATAGTGCAGTCACCAATGTAGGTTTAAACATAAAAAAACATGTATTGCATCTAATTAGGAAAGTCTCTAGGGACTATGACAGATAACACTTGGTCCATTTAGTTTACAATCTGCATGTAGGGTATTTCAATCCACTGCCCTTATAATGCCACACTGATATGTTAATTGGGGATAGGATGGTCAAGTTTTAATTAAAAATTCTTTAGAGTAAAACCAAACTTAAGTTGGTGTAGGGACTAAGAGGCAATAAAATATCTATCACTCATGCATGCCTGCAGCACAGAGAAATCAAGCGTCACAACAATTTATCGGTAACAACCGATGGCTATTATGTAAAGGATACATAAGGCTAATTTAACCCAGAAGCTGTAAAAAAGAGTGTTTCAACATATGTTATAAACTTTAACCTAACTTTTAAACTAAAGCAATATATATGTCTCCAGAGAGAACTTAGCGATTTGCAAACAGCAATCAACTTGTTGAGTAATAGTCCTGGTTTTAGTCAAAAAAAGTTTGTCCATACATATTGAATAGCAACAAACTCTGTACCAAGATAAAAATGTTCAGGATTAACCCACACCAAACCTTGGAAACCATGGGAATTTTTTTTGAGCAAGCCGCTGCCCTGTGGTGTGAGTTCCATGATGTACCGGCAAATCAGGAACCTGAGCAGAAGGAAAATAAAATGTCTGCCGATGGGCGGATATCTTTGGTCGCCATTTCAGTTGGGCCATAGTATAACCTTAAGCTTTTCCGCTGCAGACTATTTGATGATCCAAATACACTCTCTATGTTTGCACTCATTACTTTTTTGCCTTGGATAGTAATGTTACCAAGTATTCAGAGGATCTGTCTGGGCCATTGTAAGCTCTTTCTCGGATCTTGGGTTCAGTTTTGTATTCCTCACACTTCTTGTGCGTCTCAGTCTCCGAGTCCAGAGAAGGCAGTAAGAGGGTAGATGATTTAAATGAGGAAGAGCTGTATCGTCCACGGTATCATTTTTTATAGTATGACTATTATAGTATGACTATAGAATTAGACATAGCCATTATAAGACGCTGTTCCAGTTTAGTGAAGTGATCGGTTGTAAGAGTTTAGAAATAGTTCCTAATATGTCGATTTCTGGTGCTCTATGTCTGATGTTAGGTAGGATAGAGGTTAGCAAACCATCCGTTTTAATGGAAGTGCCCTCTTGGAACTTTTTAGTAACCCTGATCAAGCTACTCACCCCGGAATTTTGGGGGTGTGGGGATGTTGAGGCTTCTGTTAGATAACTTCAATACTGGCTTAGTGAGTGGAATCATTTGACTCAGTTTACCTTCAGGATGCTTTACATACCAATAGAATTCCCAGATTATATTTTAAGATCTTGATAATCTGCGGATTATCCGTGATGTTTCAGCAGCTCCAAACTTTGCTTCCACTTATGGCACTGCCGGACACGCCCCCTATGTCCTTTGTTAAAGGAAGTATTGTTTACTTTGGGGTATTGAGGAATCTAGTCCTCTTGATAACAAGAATAGCAAACTTTTGAATTCTGTTTTTAAGACCTTCTGAGGTTACTCCTCAAGTTTTTCCTATTCCAGATGCAATCTCGAATATGATTACTAAGGAATGGTCTAAGCCTGGTACTTCTTTTAATCCTTCTTCTAAGTTTAAAACACTGTATCCTTTACCTGTGTCTAATTTAGAGCTTTGGGAGAAAGTCCCTAAGGTTGATGACACTATTTCTATTATTGCTGAACATTGTACTATTCCTATGGAAGATAGTACTTCTTTTAAGGATCCCTTAGCTAGGAAGATTGAATCTTATCTTAGAAAGGCATATTCACATACTGGTTATATTCTTAGACCTGCTATCTCCATAGCTGACTTGGTTGGACAGTCTAGTACAGCAGTTATCGGATCCTGATTTAACTAGCATTGTTCTTCTACTTCAAAACTGCTAATCATTTCATTTGTTATGCTATATTTGATAATATTAAGATTGATATTAAATCTATATCTTTAGCTATTCTATCTAGAAGAGCTTTATGGATTAAAATCATGGAATGCTGATATGGTGTCTAAATCTAGATTACTATCTTTATCCTTTCAAGGTAATAATTTATTTGGTTCTCAATTGGATTCTATTATCTCCACTATCACTTGGGTGTAAGGGAGTTTTTCTGC
Organism: Bombina bombina; assembly: GCF_027579735.1. Classification (NCBI taxonomy): domain Eukaryota; kingdom Metazoa; phylum Chordata; class Amphibia; order Anura; family Bombinatoridae; genus Bombina; species Bombina bombina. Next base: position 527,813,990 of record NC_069503.1, read on the forward strand.
CTCAAGATAAGAAATCTAAGGGTAAATTTAAAGCTCCCAATCATTTTTGTTCCTTTTGTCAGGTCCCCTTTTTGTTCCTTTCCCCTGAGGTCTCTGGTTCCAATTGGAGACCATCCACAAATTGGAATAAGTCCAAGCCTTATAAGAAACCAAATCCAGTTCAACTGGGTGGGTGGCAGACTAAAATTATTTCAAGACATTTGGGCAGATTCTGTCCAAAATCAGTGGATTCAGGATATTGTTTCTCAGGGGTATTGAATAGGTTTCAGAATAAGACCTCCCATGGGAAAATTCTTTCATTCCCATGTTCCAACAAACCCTGTGAAGGCTCAGGTTTTTCTGAAGTGTGTTTCAGACCTAGAGCTTTCAGGGGTGATTGTTCCAGTTCCTCTACAGGAACAGGGTTTGGGTTTTTATTCAAATCTGGTTCAATGTCCAAAATGTCCAATCAGCCAATAGAATGCAAAGCAAGTAGATTTTTTCTACCTTAATTCCGATGGCTGATAGAATTCTATCGCCCAATCAGAATCTAAGGGACGCCATCTTGGATGACGTTCATTTAAAGGAACCTTCATTCAGTAAGAAGACTCCTGGATGCTCCGTGTCGGATGTCTTGAAGATGGAGCCGCTCCGCGTCGGATGAATGAAGATAGAAGATGCCGTCTGGATGAAGACTTCTGCCCGTCTGGAGGACCACTTCGCCCGGCTTGGATGAAGACTTCTCCCGGCTTCGTTAAGGGACTTAGGCGCGGTTGGATGAAAGACTTCTGCTGCTTCCTTGAGGATGTAAGTCCATCTTCAGAACAGTAAGTCGATCTTTAGGAGGTTAGTGTTAGTTTTATTAAGGGTGTATTGGGTGGGTTTTTATTTTTAGGTTAGGGCTTTGGGCCGCAAAAGAGCTAACTGCCCTTTTAAGGGAAATGCCCATCCAAATGCCCTTTCAGGGCAATGGGAAGCTAGGTTTTTTTTAGTTAGGGTTTTTATTTGGGGGGTTTGTTGTGTGGGTGGGGGGTTTTACTGTTGGGGGGTGTTTGTATTTTTTTTTTTTTTACAGGTAAAAGAGCTGATTTCTTTGGGGGCAATGCCCCACAAAAATTGGTAGTTTAGTTTAGGCAAGGTTTTTTTATTTGGGGGGGGGCTTTTTTTATTTTGATAAGGGCTATTAGATTAGGTGTAGTTTAAATATCTTGTAATTTGTTATTATTTTCTGTAATTTGTGTGTTTTTTTTGTACTTTAGCTAATTGTATTTAATTTATTTAATTTAGGTAATTTATTTATTGTAGTGTAGTGTTAGGTGTTAGTGTAACTTAGGTTAGGTTTTATTTTACAGGTACTTTTGTATTTATTTTAACTAGGTAGTTATTAATAGTTAATAAATATTTATAACTATTCTACCTAGTTAAAATAAATACAAACTTGCCTGTAAAATAAAAATAAACCCTAAGATAGATACAATGTAACTATTAGTTATATTGTAGTAGTTTAGGGTTTATTTTACAGGTAAGTATTAGTTTTAAATAGGAATAATGTAGTTAATGATAGGAATTTTATTTAGATTTATTTAAATTATATTTAAGTTAGGGGGTGTTAGGGTTAGTGTTAGACTTAGATTTAGGGGTTAATACATTTAATATAGTGGCAGCGACGTTGGGGATGGCAGATTAGGGGTTAATAATATTTAACTAGTGTTTTGCGATGCGGGAATACGGCGGTTTAGGGGTTAATATGTGTATTATAGTGGCAGCGACGTTGAGGGCGGCAAGATTAGGGGTTAATAAGTGTAGGTAGGTTGCGGCGACATTGGGGGTGGCAGATTAGGGGTTAATAAATATAATATAGGTGTCGGCGATGTGGGGGCAGCAGATTAGGGGTTAAATGTAGGTAGGAGGCGGCGATGTTAGGGGTGGCAGATTAGAGGTTAATAATATTTAACTAGTGTTTTGCGATGCGGGGGGAGTACGGCGGTTTAGGGGTTAATATGTGTATTATAGTGGCAGCGACGTTGAGGGCGCAGATTAGGGTTAATAAGTGTAGGTAGGTTGCGGCGACATTGGGGGTGGCAGATTAGGGGTTAATAAATATAATATAGGTGTCAGGCGATGTTGGGGGCAGCAGATTAGGGGTTCATAAGTATAATGTAGGTGGCGGGCGGTGTCTGGAGCGGCAGATTAGGGTTAATAAATATAATGCAGGTGTCGACGATGTCGGGGGCGGCAGATTAGGGGTTAATAAGTGTAAGATTAGGGGTGTTTAGACTCGGCGTTCATGTTAGTGTGTTAGGTGTAAACATAAAATGTGTTTCCCCATAGGAATCAATGGGCTGCATTACTGAGTTTTACGCTGCTTTTTGGCAGGTGTTAGACTTTTTCTCAGCCAGCTCTCCCCATTGATGTCTATGGGGAAATCGTGCATGAGCACATACGACCAGCTCACCGCTGACTTAAGCAGCACTGGTATTGGAGTGCGGTAAGGAGCACAATTTTGCTCAACGCTCACTTCTTGCCTTTTAACGCTGGGTTTGTAAAAACCTGTAATACCAGCGCTGCCGGTAAGTGAGTGGTGAGAAAAAACTGCTCGTTAGCACTGCACAGCTCCTAACGCAAAACTCGTAATCTGGGCCGAAAGAAAACTATAGTAGCATTTCTGGGTACAAAGTAAATAAGATGAAATCACAATTTCTTTGGTTAAAAAAACAAACTCAAATCCCACATCTGTTTCAAAAGCTGACAAGTTTTTTTTTTTACATATCCAGGAATAAATATAAGCACAAATCCATTTGAGTGGTATTCTATCAACTTTGTTTTGCAATACAATTGATCGGCAGTCAATAAATTACCAATTTCTGACTGGTCAGATATAATCTTTGCTGGTCAATAGATAATCCCTTTATTACCCATTCCCCAGTTTTGCATAACCAACACGGTTATATTAATATACTTTTTACCTTGTATCTGAGCCCGGAGACTGCCTCCTTATCTTAGTTCTTTTTACAGACTTGCATTTTAGTCAATCAGTGCTAACTCACAAATAACTCTATGGGATTGAGCACACTGTTCTCTATATGGCATACATGAAGTAGTGCTCTCTAGCTGTGAAAAATGGTAAAAATTAACTGAGATAAGGAGGCAGCCTTCAGGGTCTTAGAAATTAGCATATGCGCCTAACTAGATTTAACTTTCAACAAAGAATACCAAGAGGAACCAAAGCAAATTTGATGATAAAAGTAAACTGGAAAGTTGTTTAACCCCTTAAGGACGAGGCATTTCAGATTAAAACTTTCCCAAAAGACCAGTGCATTTTTAGCATTTTTTGCCATCACTACATTTAACCAGAAATAGAGCCCTTTTTTATATATTTACCTATCAAAACTATATATTGTTTTTAGTAGACAACCTAAAGTATTGATTTAGGCCATTTTGGTATATTTCATGCCACCATTTCACCGCCAAATGCGATCAAATAAAAAAAAAAAAATGTTAAAGGGATAGTAAACACCAAAAATTGTATTGTTTAAAAAGATAGATAATCCCTTTATTTACCATTCCCCAGTTTTGCATAACCAACACTGTTATAGTTATAATATACTTTTTTAACCTCTGTAATTACCTTGTATCTAAGCTTCTGCTGACTGCCTCCTTATCTCAGATCTTTTGACAGACTTGCATTTCAGGCAATAGTGCTGACTCTTAAATAACTTCACATGCATGAGCACAGTGCTATCTATATGAAACACATGAACAAACGCCCTCTGGGGTTGAAAAACTGTCAAATGCAGAGGCGGCCTTCAAGGGTTTAGCTTTCAACTAAGAATAACAAGAGAACAAAGCAAATTTGATGATAAAAGTAAATTAGAAAGTTGTTTTAAAAGTACATGCCCTATCTGAATCATAAAAGTTTAATTTGGACTTTACTATCCTTTTACCTTTTTCACAAACTTTAGGTTTCCCACTGAAATTAATTACAAACAGCTTGTCAATAGGATTGAGCTCACATTCTATTGGCTGATTGGAACAGCCAATAGAATGCAAGCTCAATCCTATTGGCTGATTGGATCAGCCAATAGGATTTTTTTTCAATCTTAATTCCGATTGGCATCAGCCAATAGGATTTTTTCACCTTTAATTCGATTGGCTGATAGAATTCTATCAGCCAATCGGAATTCAAGGGACGGCATCTTGGGGGGTTTTGGTTGTGCGGGTGGTGTGTTTTTACTGTTGGGGGGTTGTTTGTATTTTTTTTTTTACAGGTAAAAAAGCTGATTTCTATGGGCAATGCCCCGCAAAAGGCCCTTTTAAGGGCTATTGGTAGTTTAGTTTAGGCTAGGGTTTTTTTTTATTTTGGGGAGGGTTTTTTTTATTTTGATAGGGCAATTAGATTAGGTGTAATTAGTTTTAAATATCTGATAATTTCTTTATTTATTTTGTGTAATTTAGTGGGGTTTTTTTTTTGTAATTTAGGTAATTGTATTTAATTTAAGTAATTTATTTAATTATAGTGTACGGTTAGGTGTTAGTCTAACTCAGGTTAGGTTTTATTTTACAGGTAAATTTTTATTTATTTTAGCTAGGTAGTTAGTAAATAGTTAATAACTATTTACTAACTAGTCTACCTAGTTAAAATAAATACAAACTTACCTGTGTAATAAAAATAAACCCTAAGATAGCTACAATGTAACTATTAGTTATATTGTAGCTAGCTTAGGGTTTATTTTACAGGTAAGTATTTAGTTTTAAATAGAAATAATTTAGGTAATGATAATTGGTTTTATTTAGATTTATTTTAATTATATTTAAGTTAGGAGGCGTTAGGGTTAGACTTAGGTTTAGGGGTTAATAACTTTAGTTAGTGGCGGGCGACGTTGGGGGGCGGCAGATTAGGAGTTAAATGTAGGTAGGTGGCGGCGATGTTAGGGGTGGCAGATTAGAGGTTAATAATATTTAACTAGTGTTTGCGATGCGGGAGTGCGGCGGTTTAGGGGTTAACATGTTTATTCTAGTGGCGGCGATGTCCGGAGCGGTAGATTAGGGGTTAATAATTTTATTTTAGTGTTTGTGGGAGGGCCTCGGTTAGGGGTTAATAGGTAGTTTATGGGTGTTAGTGTACTTGTTAACACTTTAGTTATGAGTTTTATGCTACAGCTTTGTAGTATAAAACTCATAAGATACTGACTTTAGAATGCGTTACGAATCTTGCGGGATAGGCTGTACCACTCACTTTTTGGGCCCTCCCAGAAAAAGATTGTAATATCGGCGCTATGGAAGTCCCCATTGGAAAAAAGACTTTACGCAAATTGCGTAAGTTAATTTGCGGTACGGCCAAAAAAGTGTGCGGTGCCCCTAAACCTGCAAGACCTCGTAATATCAGCGGTAGTGAAAAAGCAGCGTTATGAGCCTTAACGCTGCTTTTTCACTCATACCGCAAAACTCGTAATCTAGCCGTATGTGTTAAAAAAAAATGTGCACAAAACACAACATAAATACATTCAAATAAACTGTTACACTCACTCATATATACACTATTTGATAGAAATGATTCCTATAAATATTCATTATTCAAATATGTGAATATATTTTGTTATATATGTGTGTATATTATGTATATACATACATATATACACATGTATATAATATATATATATAATATATAATATATACGCACACACATAGACAGAACTTCATAGACAGGTGCATCCAATCATGAGAAAAGATATTTTAAGGTGGCCAATTGCAAGTTGTTGCTCTCTTTGACTCTCCTCTGAAGAGTGGCAACATGGGGGCCTCAAATGAAATTGCTGATCCAAACACCCAATTATTTATAAATTAAAATCATGGAAATTGTCAGGAGTGCCTAACTTTTGCATATATATATAATAAATATATATATATATATATTATATATATATATATTTATTATACTGTATATTATACAGTCCTGGCCAAAGTTTTGAGAATGACACAAATATTAATTTTCACAAAGTCCTGCTACTTCAGTGTTTTAGATCTTTTTTTTAAGATTTTACTATGGTAAACTGAAGTAATAATTACAAGCATTTCATAAGTGTCAAAGGCTTTTATTGACAATTACATTAAGTTTATGCAAAGGAGTCCAATATTTTGCAGTGTTGACCCTTCTTTTTCAAGACCTCTGCAATTCGTTCTGACATGCTGTCAATCAACTTCTGGGTCACATCCTGACTGATGGCAGCTCATTCTTGCATAATCAATGCTTGGAGTTTGTCAGAATTTGTGGAGTTTTTTTTGTTCACCTGCCTCTTGAGGATTTACCATAAGTTCTCAATGGGATTAAGGTCTGGGGAGTTTCCTACTCATGGACCCAAAATGTCAATGTTTTGTTTCCCAAGCCACTTAGGCGTTATTTGTCACCAAACTTTTTTTGGATGGTTGGGAGAATTTGCTCTTGGAGGATGTTTTTGTACCATTATTTATTCATGGCTGTATCTTAGACAAAATTGTGAGTGAGCCCAGTCCCTTGGCTGAGAAGGATGTTTTACTGTTGGCATGACACAGACTGATCGGTAGCGCTAACCTTTTCTTCTCCGTACAAGGTTTTTTCCGGGGTGCCCCAAACAATCGGAAAGGGGATTCATCAGAGAAATGACTTTGCCTCAGTCATCAGCAGTCCAATCCCTGTGCCTTTTGCAGCATATAAGTCTGCCCTGATGTTTTTCCTGGAGAGAAGTGGCTTCTTTGCTGCCCTTCTTGACTCCAGGCCATCCTCCAAAAGTCTTTGCCTCACTGTGCCTGCAGATGCACTCACACCTGCCTGCTGCCATTCTGAGCAAGCTCTGCACTGGTGGTGCCCCAATCCTGCAGTCTGAATCAACTTTAGAAGATGGTCCTGGCACTTACTGGACTTTCTTGGGTGCCCTGAATCCTTCACATTAATTGAACCTCTCTCCTTGAAGTTCTTAATGATCCGATAAAATGGTTGATTTAGGTGCAATCTTAGTAGCAGCAATATCCTTGCCTGTGAATCCCGTTTTTTGTGCAAAGCAATGATGGCTGCACGCTTTTCCTTGCAGGTAACCATGGTTAACAGAGGAAGAACAATGGTTTCAAGCACCACCTCCTTTTAAAGCATCCAGTCTGTTATTCTTACTCCAATCAGCATAGCAGAGTGGTCTCCAGCCTTGTCCTCGTCAACACTGACACCTTGTGTTAATGAGAGAATCACTAACATGATGTCAGCTGGTCCTTTTTGTGGCAGGGCTAAAATGCGAGTGGACAATATTTTTTGGGGGATTAAGTTATTTTTCATGGCAATTGATCTGATCACTCTTCATAACATTCTGAGTATATGCAAATTGGCCATCATAAAAAACTGAGGCAGCAGACTTTGTGAAAATAAATATTTGTGTCATTCTCAAAACGTTTTTGTCAGGACTGTGTATACAGTGTATATAGTATATATTATTATATTATATATATATATGATATATATAATATATATATAGATAGTATATATATATACTTTGGAGCTCTTTCCACCTCAAATACCTTAAAACATGTAAAATCATTTTTATTCAATTTACTCTTACTTAAACATTTCACATTGTAGAATATGTTCTTTGTATCTTTTTAAAATATATTCCTATATATATCTGTATATATCTATACCTGTATATATTCATATATATGTATATTATTTTTAAATGATCATATATAATATATATACATATATATATATATACAGTATATATATATATATTATATATACTGTATATAAATATAAACAGAACATTTTCCTCTATTGTAAAGAACAATAGAATGTAAAATATCTACCTTAAGGTTTAGTGCTCTATGTCTAGTTTATTGTCAGCTTAGCATGCAAGCGAAAAGTGTTAGGTTTTTAAATAATAGCGCTCCACTGAAGTCCATGGGGAGAAGAAGTTAGCGTGGTCACAATATTCTAAGTTCTAAACGTTACGTGCATTGGATTTCGCTCGGGCACGAATATTTTACTTTCAACTAGTAATACGCTTGCTAACCTGCACACGTTAAAAAGGTTTATTTCCAACAGTGTTTGCGCAACAAGCGCCACTTGTAACTTGGCCCAATATTAGTACATATTGTTTTGACTGCAGGGTGTGAAAATATTTTAATCTTTGTTTTACTTTTATAATAGCTATAAAAACACGATCTAATATGTTAAAAGGCACATAATATTTAATAGCATTTTATTGTTAGTGCTTATATATAACTGTTGAACCCCTAAACATGGCTGGCGGTTGCTGACTACTCACATATGTCTCTGGTCGTTTGTTCACTGGCTTGTGACCAATAGTTTATAGGCTGCTTTGGAGTTGACTTTAAGTAGTTTTTTAACCCCATTTGAAGCCTTGCCTCATTGCACCTTTAAGTCCCTTTCAATAGGTATATGCGCAATGGGATAGTTTTAGTATTGTGTAGTGTAAATGTATTATGTCCTTCTGGTCTTAGTTAAAAACAGGTCCATAGTTTTATGAACAAAAGAAATATAAGGTGTGCAGAAGAGCTAGGTAAGTGGAGTAAAATAAGGATGGTTGAAACTCGCAAAATAGAAAAGGAAGTAACGACATCGGAAAGATTGGATGAATAAGAAAGGTAGTAAAAGTGCAGGGACAAACTCTGCCAAGCACCTTTTGTTTTGTTTTAATATAAACAGTGATATAAAGAGCCTCAAGCCTAAATTTTACCTTTCTAAGGCCCATGTATTAATACAGGTGAAACTCGAAAAATTTGAATATCGTGCAAAAGTTCATTTATTTCACTAATGCAACTTAAAAGGTGAAACTAATATATGAAAAAGACTCATTACCAGCAAAGCAAGATAGTTCAAGCCGTGATTTGTCATAATTGTGATGATCATGGCTTACCAGCTCATGAAAACCCCAAATCCACCAATCTCAGAAAATTAGAATATTGTGAAAAGGTGCAATGTTCTAGGCTCAAAGTGTCCCACTCTAATCAGCTAATTAAGCCATAACACCTGCAAAGGGTTCCTGAGCCTTTAAATGGTCTCTCAGTCTGCTTCAGTAGGAATCACAATCTTGGGAAAGACTGCTGACCTGACAGTTGTGCAGAAAACCATCACTGACACCCTCCATAAGAGGGAAAGCCTCAAAGGTAATTGCAAAAGAAGTTGGATGTTCCCAAAGTGCTGTATCAAAGCACATTAATAGAAAGTTATGTGGAAGGGAAAAGTGTGGAAGAAAAAGGTGCACAAGCAGCAGGGATGACCGCAGCCTGGAGAGGATTGTCAGAAAAAGGCCATTCAAAAGTGTTGGGGATTTTCACAAGGCGTGGACTGAGGCTGGAGTCAATGCATCTAGAGCCACCACACACAGACAGATCCCTGGACATGGGCTTCAAATGTTGTATTCCCTCTTGTCAAGCCACTCCTGAACAACAAACAACGCCAGAAGTGTCTTACCTGGGCTAAAGAAAAACAGACCTGGTCTGTTGCTCAGTGGTCCAAAGCTCCTCTTTTCTGATGAGAGCAAATTTGCATCTCATTTGGAAACCAAGGACCCAGAGTATGGAGGAAGAATGGAGAGGCACACACTGCAAGATGCTTGAAGTCCAGTGTGAAGTTTCCACAGTCTGTGGTGATTTGGTGAGCCATGTCATCTGCTGTGTTGGTCCACTGTGCTTCATTAAGTCCAGGGTCAATGCAGCCGTCTACCAGGAGATTTTGGAGCACTTCATGCTTCCTTCCGCAGACAAGCTCTATGGGGATGCTGACTTCATTTTCCAGCAAGACTTGGCACCTGCCCAGACTGCCAAAAGCACCAAAACCTGGTTCAATGACCGTGGGATTACTCGTGCTTGATTGGCCAGCAAACTCGCCTGACCTGAACCCCATAGATAATCTATGGGGCATTGCCAAGAGAAAGATGAGAGACATGAGACCAAACAAAGCAGAAGAGCTGAAGGCCGCTATTGAAGCATCCTGGTCTTCCATAACACCTCAACAGTGCCAAAGGCTGATAGCTTCCATGCCACGCCGCATTGAGGCAGTAATTGCTGCAAAAGGGGCCCAAACCAAGTACTGAGTACATACAGTATGCATGCTTATACTTTTCAGAGGTCCGATATTGTTCTATGTACAATCCTTGTTTTATTGATTGCATGTAATATTCTAATTTTCTGAGATTGTGGATTTGGGGGTTTTCATGAGCTGTAAGCCATAATCATCACAATTATGACAAATCACGGCTTGAACTATATTGCTTTGCATGTAATGAGTCTATCTCATATATTAGTTTCACCTTTTAAGTTGCATTAGTGAAATAAATGAACTTTTGCACAATATTCTAATTTTTCGAGTTTCACCAGTAAGGTGAGTGAACAAGTTTCTCAACTTGAGAAGTTGTCTGTTCCCCTTTCCGGCATATGGATTTTGGATTTTGTTCGTCCCCTGCCCATATGTATCATTACAACGCTCAAGTGAAAGTATAAAGCCTGCCTCTTCTTTGACGCGACTAATCGCAAGAGAGAGAGGCTTGTCAATAACCTCGAGCCTTGCATGTGCAAATCTGCCCCCAAAGGCTCCAGAGCAACGTACTCTGCTTTGTTCATGGATCCTAAGTGTTTTTGAAGGGTCTCACAGTACTCAACAGACTTCTTGAATAATGTTGCCAGAGTAGAGAAATTTAGACCATCAGGCCCTAAAATAGGATTGAGACCACTGTTTATGAATATAAGAGAGCTTCCCTAGTATTATTATTTACTGGTACCAAAATGCTTATGAATAGAAGTACCAAAATCCAATCTGCAAGATCTATCAGCAGACTTGATATTACAAATATCTTTAGTACAGAATTTGGACAACCCTTCTAGAGAACAAACTGATGTTTTAAAAAGTTTAATAAAATAATGTAAAACAAACACATATTTTAAAGTTTTCTAGTTTTTATTACTAACTTTTATTACTAACTAATATCAATAGGCAATTTGTCTCATGTTATTTTACAGATTTAAATTGATTCAGTTGGACGTGTATGTTTAGATAAGCCCGTTAATGGCACACAAGGGCTTGTATTATGCTTGAAAATAACAAAAATGTTATAAAGGTAAGAAGCTGAGCTCTTGTCAAAGGAGTGATGTCATTAATTATAGATAATAAACACATATTTCTTTTTATTTGTTTTTCAATTAAATGTTTTACTGATTTTAATGTCATAGATACATTGTCATATGCATAACATGTTCAACAAGGAATAACAAAACAAAAACAACAATAGGTAAAGTGCTCCGATCAGCTTTGATAAGTTTCAGTAGGCCTAGAGTTCGAGCTGGGTACCCGGGTGTATATCCAGTTGGGAGCGGCCTTTTCCTATGAGCAGAGTCAATTTACTTCAAAGAAATTTTTTAACAAGGTGCATAAATACAATAAATTATCATAGTGTACTTTCTATTACATAAATGTAGAGTAACCATTAAATAAACACATATTTTATGTATTTTTTTATACATAAATTTATTTGGCTATAGTTATTATAGTTATAGTTATTATTTTGTTACCTTGTTAATTCCATTGGAAAAATAATTGTAATATTTACATTAACCTTCCAGATTTTTTATTCACTTTCCTCTATCACGTCCAAGATCTGCATTCCTCAGCATTCTAACGCCTAGATTTAGAGTTCTGCGTTAGCCGTCAAAACCAGCGTTAGAGGCTCCTAACGCTGGTTTTTTACCGCCCGCTGGTATTTAGAGTCAGTCAGGAAAGGGTCTAACGCTCACTTTCCAGGCCGCGACTTTTCCATACCGCAGATCCCCCTACGCCAATTGCGTATCCTATGGGATCTTTCTAACGCCGGTATTTGGAATCTTGGCTGAAGTGAGCGTTAGAAATCTAACAACAAAACTCCAGCCGCAGAAAAAAGTCAGGAGTTAAGAGCTTTCTGGGCTAACGCCGGTTCATAAAGCTCTTAACTACTGTGCTCTAAAGTACACTAACACCCATAAACTACCTATGTACCCCTAAACCGAGGTCCCCCCACATAGCCGCCACTATAATAAAAAATTTTAACCCCTAATCTGCCGACCGCACACCGCCGCCACCTACATTATACCTATGAACCCCTAATCTGCTGCCCCTAACACCGCCGACCCCTATATTATTTTTATTAACCCCTAATCTTCATCCAAGTGGCATCTTCTATGTTCTTCCATCCAACGACGAGCGGCTCCATCTTCAGTTCAATCCGATTGGCTGATTGGATCAGCCAATCGGATTGAACTTCAATCTGATTGGCTGATTCAATCAGCCAATCAGATTTTTTCTACCTTAATTCCGATTGGCTGATAGAATCCTATTAGCCAATCGGAATTCGAGGGACGCCATCTTGGATGACGTCCCTTAAAGGAACCTTCATTCGTCGTCTAGTCGTCGGAAGAAGAGGATGGATCCGCACCGGAGGTCTTGAAGATGGAGCCGCTCGTCGTTGGATGGAAGAACATAGAAGATGCCGCTTGGATGAAGATTTCTACCGGTCCGGATCTCCTCTTCTGCCCGGATAGGATGAAGATTTCTGCCCGATGATGGACTTCTTTAGCCGCCGCTTGGATCAAGACTTCAGCCGGAGGATGGACGTCTTCAGCCCCCGCTTGGGCTTGGATCAAGACATCGGAGCCTGGACGGATCGGTGATACCCGGCGTGGTGAAGATAAGGTAGAAAGATCTTCAGGGGCTTACTGTTAGGTTTATTTAAGGGGGGTTTGGGTTAGATTAGGGGTATGTGGGTGGTGGGTTGTAATGTTGGGGGGAGGTATTGTATGTTTTTTTTTCCAGGCAAAAAGAGCTGTTTTCTTTGGGGCATGCCCCGCAAAAGGCCCTTTTAAGGGCTGGTAAGGTAAAAGAGCTTTTCTAATTTTATTTTAGAATAGGGTAGGGCATTTTTTTATTTTGGGGGGCTTTGTTATTTTACTAGGGGGCTTAGAGTAGGTGTAATTAGCTTAAAATTGTTGTAATATTTTTCTAATGTTTGTAAATATTTTTTTATTTTTTGTAACTTAGTTCTTTTTTATTTTTTGTACTTTAGTTAGTTTATTTAATTGTATTTATTTGTAGGTATTGTATTTAATTAATTATTGATAGTGTAGTGTTAGGTTTAATTGTAACTTAGTTAGGATTTATTTTACAGGTAATTTTGTAATTATTTTAACTAGGTAACTATTAAATAGTTATTAACTATTTAATAGCTATTGTACCTGGTTAAAATAAATACAAAGTTGTCTGTAAAATACATATTAATCCTAAAATAGCTACAATATAATTATAATTTATATTGTAGCTATATTAGGATTTATTTTACAGGTAAGTATTTAGCTTTAAATAGGAATAATTTATTCAATAAGAGTCAATTTATTTCATTAGATTTAAATTATATTTAACTTAGGGGGGTGTTAGGGTTAGACTTAGATTTAGGGGTTAATACATTTATTAGAGTAGCGGCGAGGTCCGGTCGGCAGATTAGGGGTTAATAATTGTAGTAGGTGGAGGCGACGTTGGGGGCGGCAGATTAGGGGTTAATAAATATAATATAGGGGTCGGCGGTGTTAGGGGCAGCAGATAAGGGGTTCATAGGGATAACGTAGGTTGCGGCGGTGTACGGAGCGGCAGATTAGGGGTTAATTGTATAATGCAGGTGTCAGCGATAGCGGGGTCGGCAGATTAGGGGTTAATAAGTGTAAGGTTAGGGGTGTTTAGACTCGGGGTACATGTTAGGGTGTTAGGTGCAGACTTAGGAAGTGTTCCTCCCCATAGGAAACAATGGGGCTGCGTTAGGAGCTGAACGCTGCTTTTTTGCTGTTTTTTTTCAGCTCAAATTGCCCCATTGTTTCCTATGGGGAATTCGTGCCACGAGCACGTTTTTGAAGCTGGCCGCGTCCGTAAGCACACGCTGGTATTTAGAGTTGCAGTGGCGGTAAATTATGCTCTACCGCTCCTTTTTGGAGCACAAACGCAGCCCTTCTGTGAACTCTAAATACCACAGTATTTAAAAGGTGCGGGGGGGGAAAATACACGCGTAGCTAACGCACCCCTTTGGGCCGCAGAACTCTAAATCTAGGCCGAAAGAATGCCAAATTAATGTCACGATAAGCGCTGATACATTTTTTTTAGTTTACAAATATACTTTTATCTGTGAAAGCCAAGGGTGCTCCAAGATTTAATTTTCTCATATGGTTGGGATTTTTTGTATATATATAGTTTTCCCACGTATTGTGGGCAATCCCTGGTACTGTTACATTTTTACTCAAAATCAAGATTTTAGATATTTGTTGTTGGTTTACTCTGTAAATTTTAAATGATCATTTTTAGCAGTGGGCTATATCTCGTTTAGAATATAAATTGAGATTTATTTTTTTCTTTTATTCCTTCCTCAGATACAAAGAAACCACTGCCACTGTAGGCCTAAATTGACCTGTAAACGTTGTTTCTCCCTTGTCAGCACATAAGGATTAAGTTTGCACCTAGCTGTAAAGAATCTTCTGTGGATGGTGAATAGTAATTTATGAGTGGGAAAACCTAGAAGTTTACTAAAATACCAAGGGGACACTAATCTAACCTTTAGGACTAGGTTACAAGTGGTGCGCAATTGCTAGCACGGGTCGCGATAACTTGCACATGTATTACAAGTTGGAAAATAAAGGTGTTCACCTCACGTGTAAACGAAATTAGCATGTGCCAGGGTTTGCGCAACTGAAAACCTAGCGTAAAGTGTAGGGTTAAAAAAAGTGCAACTATTAATACCTGTTTTTTTATAAGGGTTTAAATGGTATATGACACAGGTATTGACTCGGAAGGGCTATATTATATACAAAAGTTAGTCATGAGTCCACATGAATGTTCAAGATCACTTTTGGAAATACTAAGGTCCTGCCAATGCATGTTGGCATGGCAGGACTAAGTATTGGTGGACAATGCCACCAGTCCAACAACATACCGTCATGTGTCATTTAGATACTATGGCTCCCATTTATCATTTATTGATGCTGATTCGGAGGCCCCATCATTTTAGGCTCGCCTGAAAAGGAAGTTAAGAAGCAGCATAATATTTAACTAGTGTTTGCGATGCGGGAGGTGCGGCGGTTTAGGGGTTAACATGTTTATTCTAGTGGCGGCGATGTCCGGAGCGGTAGATTAGGGGTTAATAATTTTATTTTAGTGGTTTGTGGGAGGGCCTCGGTTTAGGGGTTAATAGGTAGTTTATGGGTGTTAGTGTACTTGTTAACACTTTATTTATGAGTTTTTATGCTACAAGCTTTGTATATAAAACTCATAAGTACTGACTTTTAGAATGTGTTACGAATCTTGCGGGGATAGGCTGTACCACTCACTTTTTGGCCTCCCAGAAAAAGATTGTAATATCGGCGCTATGTAAGTACCATTGGAAAAAGACTTTACGCCAAATTGCGTAAGTTAATTTGCGGTACGGCCAAAAAAAGTGTGCGGTGCCCCTAAACCTGCAAGACTCGTAATATCAGCGGTAGTGAAAAAGCAGCGTTAACGCTGCTTTTTCACTACGCTGATATTACGAGTCTTGCAGGTTTAGGGGCACCGCACACTTTTTTGGCCCGTACCGCAAATTAACTTACGCAATTTGCGGTAAAGTCTTTTTCCAATGGGACTTCCATAGCGCGATATTACAATCTTTTTCTGGGAGGCCAAAAAGTGAGTGGTACAGCCTATCCCGCAAGATTCGTAACACATTCTAAAGTCAGTACTTATGAGTTTTATACTACAAAGCTGTAGCATAAAACTCATAACTAAAGTGTTAACAAGTACACTAACACCCATAAACTACCTATTAACCCCTAAACCGAGGCCCTCCCACAAACACTAAAATAAAATTATTAACCCCTAATCTACCGCTCCGGACATCGCCGCCACTAGAATAAACATGTTAACCCCTAAACCGCCGCACTCCCGCATCGCAAACACTAGTTAAATATTATGCTGCTTCTTAACTTCCTTTTCAGGCGAGCCTAAAATGATGGGGCTCCGAATCAGCATCAATAAATGAATAAATGGAGCCCATAGTATCTAAATGACACATGACGGTATGTTGTTGGACTGGTGGCATTGTCCACCAATACTAGTCCTGCCATGCAACATGCATGGCAGGACTAGTATTTCCAAAAGTGATCTTGAACATTCAATGTGGACTCATGACTAACTTTTGTATATAATATAGCCCTTCCGAGTCAATTACCTTGTCATATACCATTTAACCCCTTATAAAAAAACAGGTATTAATAGTTGCACTTTTTTTAACCCTTACACTTTACGCTAGGTTTTCAGTTGCGCAAACCTGGCACATGCTAATTTCGTTTACACTTGAGGTGAACACCTTTATTTTCAACTTGTAATACATGTGCAAGTTATCGCGACCCGTGCTAGCAATTGCGCACCACTTGTAACCTAGTCCTAAAGGTTAGATTAGTGTCCCTTGGTAGTTTTAGTAAACTTCTAGGTTTTCCACTCATAAATTAACTATTCACCATCCACAGAAGATTCTTTACAGCTAGGTGCAAACTTAATCCTTATGTGCTGACAAGGAGAACAACGTTTACAGGTCAATTTAGGCCTACAGTGGCAGTGGTTTCTTTGTATCTGAGGAAGGAAATAAAAGAAAAAAATAAATCTCATTTATATTCTAAACGAGATATAGCCATGCTAAAAATGATCATTTAAAATTTACAGAGTAAACCAACAACAAATATCTAAAATCTTGATTTTGAGTAAAAATGTAACAGTACCAGGGATTGCCCACAATACGTGGGAAAACTATATATATATACAAAAAATCCCAACCATATGAGAAAATAAATCTTGGAGCACCCTTGGCTTTCACAGATAAAAGTATATTTGTAAACTAAAAAAAATGTATCAGGCTTATCGTGACATTAATTTGGCATTCTTTCGGCTAGATTTAGAGTTCTGCGGCCAAAGGGGTGCGTTAGCTACGCGTGTATTTTCCCCCCCGCACCTTTTAAATACTGCTGGTATTTTAGAGTTCACAGAAGGGCTGCGTTAGGCTCCAAAAAGGGAGCGTAGAGCATAATTTACCGCCACTGCAACTCTAAATACCAGCGGTGCTTACGGACGCGGCCAGCTTCAAAAACGTGCTCGTGCCGATTTCCCCATAGGAAACAATGGGGCAATTTGAGCTGAAAAAAAACCCAGCAAAAAAGCAGCGTTCAGCTCCTAACGCAGCCCCATTGTTTCCTATGGGGAAACACTTCCTAAGTCTGCACCTAACACCCTAACATGTACCCCGAGTCTAAACACCCCTAACCTTACACTTATTAACCCCTAATCTGCCGACCCCCGCTATCGCTGACACCTGCATTATACAATTAACCCCTAATCTGCCGCTCCGTACACCGCCGCAACCTACGTTATCCCTATGAACCCCTAATCTGCTGCCCCTAACACCCGCCGACCCCTATATTATATTTATTAACCCCTAATCTGCCGCCCCCAACGTCGCCTCCACCTACCTACAATTATTAACCCCTAATCTGCCGACCGGACCTCGCCGCTACTCTAATAAATGTATTAACCCCTAAAGCTAAGTCTAACCCTAACACCCCCCTAAGTTAAATATAATTTAAATCTAATGAAATAAATTGACTCTTATTGAATAAATTATTCCTATTTAAAGCTAAATACTTACCTGTAAAATAAATCCTAATATAGCTACAATATAAATTATAATTATATTGTAGCTATTTTAGGATTAATATGTATTTTACAGACAACTTTGTATTTATTTTAACCAGGTACAATAGCTATTAAATAGTTAATAACTATTTAATAGTTACCTAGTTAAAATAATTACAAAATTACCTGTAAAATAAATCCTAACCTAAGTTACAATTAAACCTAACACTACACTATCAATAAATTAATTAAATACAATACCTACAAATAAATACAATTAAATAAACTAACTAAAGTACAAAAAATAAAAAAGAACTAAGTTACAAAAAATAAAAAATATTTACAAACATTAGAAAAATATTGCAACAATTTTAAGCTAATTACACCTACTCTAAGCCCCCTAGTAAAATAACAAAGCCCCCCCAAAATAAAAAAATGCCCTACCCTATTCTAAAATAAAATTAGAAAAGCTCTTTTACCTTACCAGCCCTTAAAAGGGCCTTTTGCGGGGCATGCCCCAAAGAAAACAGCTCTTTTGCCTGGAAAAAAAAAACATACAATACCTCCCCCCAACATTACAACCCACCACCCACATACCCCTAATCTAACCCAAACCCCCCTTAAATAAACCTAACAGTAAGCCCCTGAAGATCTTTCTACCTTATCTTCACCACGCCGGGTATTCACGATCCGTCCAGGCTCCGATGTCTTGATCCAAGCCCAAGCGGGGGGCTGAAGACGTCCATCCTCCGGCTGAAGTCTTGATCCAAGCGGCGGCTAAAGAAGTCCCATCATCGGGCAGAAAATCTTCATCCTATCCGGGCAGAAGAGGAGATCCGGACCGGTAGAAATCTTCATCCAAGCGGCATCTTCTATGTTCTTCCATCCAACGACGAGCGGCTCCATCTTCAAGACCTCCGGTGCGGATCCATCCTCTTCTTCCGACGACTAGACGACGAATGAAGGTTCCTTTAAGGGACGTCATCCAAGATGGCGTCCCTCGAATTCCGATTGGCTAATAGGATTCTATCAGCCAATCGGAATTAAGGTAGAAAAAAATCTGATTGGCTGATTGAATCAGCCAATCAGATTGAAGTTCAATCCGATTGGCTGATCCAATCAGCCAATCGGATTGAACTTGAAGATGGAGCCGCTCGTCGTTGGATGGAAGAACATAGAAGATGCCACTTGGATGAAGATTAGGGGTTAATAAAAATAATATAGGGGTCGGCGGTGTTAGGGGCAGCAGATTAGGGGTTCATAGGTATAATGTAGGTGGCGGCGGTGTGCGGTCGGCAGATTAGGGGTTAAAAAATTTTATTATAGTGGCGGCTATGTGGGGGGACCTCGGTTTAGGGGTACATAGGTAGTTTATGGGTGTTAGTGTACTTTAGAGCACAGTAGTTAAGAGCTTTATGAACCGGCGTTAGCCCAGAAAGCTCTTAACTCCTGACTTTTTTCTGCGGCTGGAGTTTTGTTGTTAGATTTCTAACGCTCACTTCAGCCAAGATTCCAAATACCGGCGTTAGAAAGATCCCATTGAAAAGATAGGATACGCAATTGGCGTAGGGGGATCTGCGGTATGGAAAAGTCGCGGCTGGAAAGTGAGCGTTAGACCCTTTCCTGACTGACTCTAAATACCAGCGGGCGGTAAAAACCAGCGTTAGGAGCCTCTAACGCTGGTTTTGAC
The DNA here is from genome assembly GCF_027579735.1 of Bombina bombina. Classification (NCBI taxonomy): domain Eukaryota; kingdom Metazoa; phylum Chordata; class Amphibia; order Anura; family Bombinatoridae; genus Bombina; species Bombina bombina. The sequence continues at coordinate 527,833,357 of NC_069503.1, forward strand.
GGCTAACGCAGAACTCTAAATCTAGGCGTTAGAATGCTGAGGAATGCAGATCTTGGACGTGATAGAGGAAAGTGAATAAAAAATCTGGAAGGTTAATGTAAATATTACAATTATTTTTCCAATGGAATTAACAAGGTAACAAAATAATAACTATAACTATAATAACTATAGCCAAATAAATTTATGTATAAAAAAAATACATAAAATATGTGTTTATTTAATGGTTACTCTACATTTATGTAATAGAAAGTACACTATGATAATTTATTGTATTTATGCACCTTGTTAAAAAATTTCTTTGAAGTAAATTGACTCTGCTCATAAGGAAAAGGCCGCTCCCAACTGGATATACACCCGGGTACCCAGCTCGAACTCTAGGCCTACTGAAACTTATCAAAGCTGATCGGAGCACTTTACCTATTGTTGTTTTTGTTTTGTTATTCCTTGTTGAACATGTTATGCATATGACAATGTATCTATGACATTAAAATCAGTAAAACATTTAATTGAAAAACAAATAAAAAGAAATATGTGTTTATTATCTATAATTAATGACATCACTCCTTTGACAAGAGCTCAGCTTCTTACCTTTATAACATTTTTGTTATTTTCAAGCATAATACAAGCCCTTGTGTGCCATTAACGGGCTTATCTAAACATACACGTCCAACTGAATCAATTTAAATCTGTAAAATAACATGAGACAAATTGCCTATTGATATTAATTAGTAATAAAAGTTAGTAATAAAAACTAGAAAACTTTAAAATATGTGTTTGTTTTACATTATTTTATTAAACTTTTTAAAACATCAGTTTGTTCTCTAGAAGGGTTGTCCAAATTCTGTACTAAAGATATTTGTAATATCAAGTCTGCTGATAGATCTTGCAGATTGGATTTTGGTACTTCTATTCATAAGCATTTTGGTACCAGTAAATAATAATACTAGGGAAGCTCTCTTATATTCATAAACAGTGGTCTCAATCCTATTTTAGGGCCTGATGGTCTAAATTTCTCTACTCTGGCAACATTATTCAAGAAGTCTGTTGAGTACTGTGAGACCCTTCAAAAACACTTAGGGATCCATGAACAAAGCAGAGTACGTTGCTCTGGAGCCTTTGGGGGGCAGATTTGCACATGCAAGGCTCGAGGTTATTGACAAGCCTCTCTCTCTTGCGATTAGTCGCGTCAAAGAAGAGGCAGGCTTTATACTTTCACTTGAGCGTGTAATGATACATATGGGCAGGGGACGAACAAAATCCAAAATCCATATGCCGGAAAGGGGAACAGACAACTTCTCAAGTTGAGAAACTTGTTCACTCACCTTACTGGTGAAACTCGAAAAATTAGAATATTGTGCAAAAGTTCATTTATTTCACTAATGCAACTTAAAAGGTGAAACTAATATATGAGATAGACTCATTACATGCAAAGCAATATAGTTCAAGCCGTGATTTGTCATAATTGTGATGATTATGGCTTACAGCTCATGAAAACCCCAAATCCACAATCTCAGAAAATTAGAATATTACATGCAATCAATAAAACAAGGATTGTACATAGAACAATATCGGACCTCTGAAAAGTATAAGCATGCATACTGTATGTACTCAGTACTTGGTTTGGGCCCCTTTTGCAGCAATTACTGCCTCAATGCGGCGTGGCATGGAAGCTATCAGCCTTTGGCACTGTTGAGGTGTTATGGAAGACCAGGATGCTTCAATAGCGGCCTTCAGCTCTTCTGCTTTGTTTGGTCTCATGTCTCTCATCTTTCTCTTGGCAATGCCCCATAGATTATCTATGGGGTTCAGGTCAGGCGAGTTTGCTGGCCAATCAAGCACAGTAATCCCACGGTCATTGAACCAGGTTTTGGTGCTTTTGGCAGTCTGGGCAGGTGCCAAGTCTTGCTGGAAAATGAAGTCAGCATCCCCATAGAGCTTGTCTGCGGAAGGAAGCATGAAGTGCTCCAAAATCTCCTGGTAGACGGCTGCATTGACCCTGGACTTAATGAAGCACAGTGGACCAACACCAGCAGATGACATGGCTCACCAAATCACCACAGGACTGTGGAAACTTCACACTGGACTTCAAGCATCTTGCAGTGTGTGCCTCTCCATTCTTCCTCCATACTCTGGGTCCTTGGTTTCCAAATGAGATGCAAAATTTGCTCTCATCAGAAAAGAGGACTTTGGACCACTGAGCAACAGACCAGGTCTGTTTTTCTTTAGCCCAGGTAAGACACTTCTGGCGTTGTTTGTTGTTCAGGAGTGGCTTGACAAGAGGAATACAACATTTGAAGCCCATGTCCAGGATCTGTCTGTGTGTGGTGGCTCTAGATGCATTGACTCCAGCCTCAGTCCACGCCTTGTGAAAATCCCCAACACTTTTGAATGGCCTTTTCCTGACAATCCTCTCCAGGCTGCGGTCATCCCTGCTGCTTGTGCACCTTTTTCTTCCACACTTTTCCCTTCCACATAACTTTCTATTAATGTGCTTTGATACAGCACTTTGGGAACATCCAACTTCTTTTGCAATTACCTTTTGAGGCTTTCCCTCTTATGGAGGGTGTCAGTGATGGTTTTCTGCACAACTGTCAGGTCAGCAGTCTTTCCCAAGATTGTGATTCCTACTGAAGCAGACTGAGAGACCATTTAAAGGCTCAGGAACCCTTTGCAGGTGTTATGGCTTAATTAGCTGATTAGAGTGGGACACTTTGAGCCTAGAACATTGCACCTTTTCACAATATTCTAATTTTCTGAGATTGTGGATTTGGGGTTTTCATGAGCTGTAAGCCATGATCATCACAATTATGACAAATCACGGCTTGAACTATCTTGCTTTGCATGTAATGAGTCTTTTTCATATATTAGTTTCACCTTTTAAGTTGCATTAGTGAAATAAATGAACTTTTGCACGATATTCAAATTTTTCGAGTTTCACCTGTATAATACATGGGCCTTAGAAAGGTAAAATTTAGCTTGAGGGCTCTTTATATCACTGTTTATATTAAAACAAAACAAAAGTGCTTGGCAAGAGTTTGTCCCTGCACTTTTACTACCTTTCTTATTCATCCATCTTTCCGATGTCGTTACTTCCTTTTCTATTTTGCGAGTTTCAACCATCCTTAATTTACTCCACTTACCTAGCTCTTCTGCACACCTTATATTTCTTTTGTTCATAAAACTATGGACCTGTTTTTAACTAAGACCAGAAGGACATAATACATTTACACTACACAATACTAAAACTATCCCATTGCGCATATACCTATTGAAAGGGACTTAAAGGTGCAATGAGGCAAGGCTTCAAATGGGTTAAACACATACTTAAAGTCAACTCCAAAGCAGCTATAAACTATTGGTCACAGCCAGTGAACAAACGACAAGAGACATATGTGAGTAGTCAGCAACCGCCAGCCATGTTTAGGGGTTCAACAGTTATATATAAGCAATAACAATAAAATGCTATTAAATATTTATGTGCCTTTAAACATATTAGATCTGTTTTTTATAGCTATTATAAAAGTAAACAAAGATTAAAATATTTTACACACCCTGCAGTCAAAACAATATGTACTAATATTGGGCCAGATTACAAGTGGCGCTTGTGCGCAAACACTGTTGGAAATAAACTTTTAACGTGTGCAGGTTAGCAAGCGTATTACAAGTTGAAAGTAAAATATTCGTGCCCGAGCGAAATCCAATGCACGGTAACGTTAGAACTTAGAATATTGTGACCACGCTAACTTCTTCTCCCCATGGACTTCAGTGGAGCGCATTATTTAAAAACCTAACACTTTTCGCTTGCATGCTAAGCTGACAATAAACTAGACATAGAGCACTAAACCTTAAGGTAGATATTTTACATTCTATTGTTCTTTACATAGAGGAAAATGTTCTGTTTATATTTATATACAGTATATATATATATATATATACTGTATATATATATATATGTATATATTATATATGATCATTTAAAAATATATACATATATATGAATATATACAGGTATAGATATATACAGATATATATAGGAATATATTTTAAAAGATACAAAGAACATATTCTACAATGTGAAATGTTATAAGTAGAGTAAAATTGAATAAAAATGATTTTACATGTTTTAAGGTATTTGAGTGGAAAGAGCTCCAAAGTATATATATATATATATATATATATATATATATATATATATATATATATATATATATATATATATATATATATATACACACTGTATACACAGTCCTGACAAAAAGTTTTGAGAATGACACAAATATTTATTTTCACAAAGTCTGCTGCCTCAGTTTTTATGATGGCAATTTGCATATACTCCAGAATGTTATGAAGAGTGATCAGATCAATTGCCATGAAAATTAACTTAATCCCCCAAAAAATATTTCCACTGCATTTTAGCCCTGCCACAAAAGGACCAGCTGACATCATGTTAGTGATTCTCTCATTAACACAGGTGTCAGTGTTGACGAGGACAAGGCTGGAGACCACTCTGCTATGCTGATTGAGTAAGAATAACAGACTGGATGCTTTAAAAGGATGGTGGTGCTTGAAACCATTGTTCTTCCTCTGTTAACCATGGTTACCTGCAAGGAAAAGCGTGCAGCCATCATTGCTTTGCACAAAAACGGGATTCACAGGCAAGGATATTGCTGCTACTAAGATTGCACCTAAATCAACCATTTATCGGATCATTAAGAACTTCAAGGAGAGAGGTTCAATTAATGTGAAGGATTCAGGGCACCCAAGAAAGTCCAGTAAGTGCCAGGACCATCTTCTAAAGTTGATTCAGCTGCAGGATTGGGGCACCACCAGTGCAGAGCTTGCTCAGGAATGGCAGCAGGCAGGTGTGAGTGCATCTGCAGGCACAGTGAGGCAAAGACTTTTGGAGGATGGCCTGGAGTCAAGAAGGGCAGCAAAGAAGCCACTTCTCTCCAGGAAAAACATCAGGGCAGACTTATATGCTGCAAAAGGCACAGGGATTGGACTGCTGATGACTGAGGCAAAGTCATTTTCTCTGATGAATCCCCTTTCCGATTGTTTGGGGCACCCGGAAAAAAACCTTGTACGGAGAAGAAAAGGTTAGCGCTACCATCAGTCCTGTGTCATGCCAACAGTAAAACATCCTTCTCAGCCAAGGGACTGGGCTCACTCACAATTTTGTCTAAGATACAGCCATGAATAAATAATGGTACAAAAACATCCTCCAAGAGCAAATTCTCCCAACCATCCAAAAAAAGTTTGGTGACAAATAACGCCTAAGTGGCTTGGGAAACAAAACATTGACATTTTGGGTCCATGAGTAGGAAACTCCCCAGACCTTAATCCCATTGAGAACTTATGGTAAATCCTCAAGAGGCAGGTGAACAAAAAAAACTCCACAAATTCTGACAAACTCCAAGCATTGATTATGCAAGAATGAGCTGCCATCAGTCAGGATGTGACCCAGAAGTTGATTGACAGCATGTCAGAACGAATTGCAGAGGTCTTGAAAAAGAAGGGTCAACACTGCAAATATTGACTCTTTGCATAAACGTAATGTAATTGTCAATAAAAGCCTTTGACACTTATGAAATGCTTGTAATTATTACTTCAGTTTACCATAGTAAAATCTTAAAAAAAAGATCTAAAACACTGAAGTAGCAGACTTTGTGAAAATTAATATTTGTGTCATTCTCAAAACTTTTGGCCAGGACTGTATAATATACAGTATAATAAATATATATATATATATATGCAAAAGTTAGGCACTCCTGACAATTTCCATGATTTTAATTTATAAATAATTGGGTGTTTGGATCAGCAATTTCATTTGAGGCCCCCATGTTGCCACTCTTCAGAGGAGAGTCAAAGAGAGCAACAACTTGCAATTGGCCACCTTAAAATATCTTTTCTCATGATTGGATGCACCTGTCTATGAAGTTCTGTCTATGTGTGTGCGTGCGTATATATATATATATATATATATATATATATTTATATACATGTGTATATATGTATGTATATACATATATACACACATATATATACAAATATATTCACATATTTGAATAATGAATATTTATAGGAATCATTTCTATCAAATAGTGTATATATGAGTGAGTGTAACAGTTTATTTGAATGTATTTATGTTGTGTTTTGTGCACATTTTTTTTTAACACATACGGCTAGATTACGAGTTTTGCGGTATGAGTGAAAAAGCAGCGTTAAGGCTCATAACGCTGCTTTTTCACTACCGCTGATATTACGAGTCTTGCAGGTTTAGGGGCACCGCACACTTTTTTGGCCGTACCGCAAATTAACTTACGCAATTTGCGTAAAGTCTTTTTCCAATGGGACTTCCATAGCGCCGATATTACAATCTTTTTCTGGGAGGCCAAAAAGTGAGTGGTACAGCCTATCCCGCAAGATTCGTAACGCATTCTAAAGTCAGTACTTATGAGTTTTATACTACAAAGCTGTAGCATAAAACTCATAACTAAAGTGTTAACAAGTACACTAACACCCATAAACTACCTATTAACCCCTAAACCGAGGCCCTCCCACAAACACTAAAATAAAATTATTAACCCCTAATCTACCGCTCCGGACATCGCCGCCACTAGAATAAACATGTTAACCCCTAAACCGCCGCACTCCCGCATCGCAAACACTAGTTAAATATTATTAACCTCTAATCTGCCACCCCTAACATCGCCGCCACCTACCTACATTTAACTCCTAATCTGCCGCCCCCAACGTCGCCGCCACTATACTAAAGTTATTAACCCCTAAACCTAAGTCTAACCCTAACGCCTCCTAACTTAAATATAATTAAAATAAATCTAAATAAAACCAATTATCATTACCTAAATTATTTCTATTTAAAACTAAATACTTACCTGTAAAATAAACCCTAAGCTAGCTACAATATAACTAATAGTTACATTGTAGCTATCTTAGGGTTTATTTTTATTACACAGGTAAGTTTGTATTTATTTTAACTAGGTAGACTAGTTAGTAAATAGTTATTAACTATTTACTAACTACCTAGCTAAAATAAATAAAAATTTACCTGTAAAATAAAACCTAACCTGAGTTAGACTAACACCTAACCGTACACTATAATTAAATAAATTACTTAAATTAAATACAATTACCTAAATTACAAAAAAAAACCCCACTAAATTACACAAAATAAATAAAGAAATTATCAGATATTTAAACTAATTACACCTAATCTAATTGCCCTATCAAAATAAAAAAAAAACCCTCCCCCAAAATAAAAAAAAACCCTAGCCTAAACTAAACTACCAATAGCCCTTAAAAGGGCCTTTTGCGGGGCATTGCCCCAAAGAAATCAGCTTTTTTACCTGTAAAAAAAAAAATACAAACAACCCCCCAACAGTAAAACACACCACCCGCACAACCAAACCCCCCCAAGATGGCGTCCCTTGAATTCCGATTGGCTGATAGAATTCTATCAGCCAATCGGAATTAAAGGTGAAAAAATCCTATTGGCTGATGCCAATCGGAATTAAGATTGAAAAAATCCTATTGGCTGATCCAATCAGCCAATAGGATTGAGCTTGCATTCTATTGGCTGTTCCAATCAGCCAATAGAATGTGAGCTCAATCCTATTGACAAGCTGTTTGTAATTAATTTCAGTGGGAAACCTAAAGTTTGTGAAAAAGTTAAAAGGATAGTAAAGTCCAAATTAAACTTTTATGATTCAGATAGGGCATGTACTTTTAAACAACTTTCTAATTTACTTTTATCATCAAATTTGCTTTGTTCTCTTGTTATTCTTAGTTGAAAGCTAAACCCTTGAAGGCCGCCTCTGCATTTGACAGTTTTTCAACCCCAGAGGGCGTTTGTTCATGTGTTTCATATAGATAGCACTGTGCTCATGCATGTGAAGTTATTTAAGAGTCAGCACTAATTGCCTGAAATGCAAGTCTGTCAAAAGATCTGAGATAAGGAGGCAGTCAGCAGAAGCTTAGATACAAGGTAATTACAGAGGTAAAAAGTATATTTCTATAACAGTGTTGGTTATGCAAAACTGGGGAATGGTAAATAAAGGGATTATCTATCTTTTTAAACAATACAATTTTTGGTGTTTACTATCCCTTTAACATTTTTTTTTTTTATTTGATCGCATTTGGCGGTGAAATGGTGGCATGAAATATACCAAAATGGGCCTAAATCAATACTTTAGGTTGTCTACTAAAAACAATATATAGTTTTGATAGGTAAATATATAAAAAAGGCTCTATTTCTGTTTAAATGTAGTGATGGCAAAAATGCTAAAAATGCACTGGTCTTTTGGGAAAGTTTTAATCTGAAATGCCTCGTCCTTAAGGGGTTAAACAACTTTCCAGTTTACTTTTATCATCAAATTTGCTTTGTTCTCTTGGTATTCTTTGTTGAAAGTTAAATCTAGTTAGGCGCATATGCTAATTTCTAAGACCCTGAAGGCTGCCTCTTATCTCAGTTAATTTTTACCATTTTTCACAGCTAGAGAGCACTACTTCATGTATGCCATATAGAGAACAGTGTGCTCAATCCCATAGAGTTATTTGTGAGTTAGCACTGATTGACTAAAATGCAAGTCTGTAAAAAGAACTAAGATAAGGAGGCAGTCTCCGGGCTCAGATACAAGGTAAAAAGTATATTAATATAACCGTGTTGGTTATGCAAAACTGGGGAATGGGTAATAAAGGGATTATCTATTGACCAGCAAAGATTATATCTGACCATCAGAAATTGGTAATTTATTGACTGCCGATCAATTGTATTGCAAAACAAAGTTGATAGAATACCACTCAAATGGATTTGTGCTTATATTTATTCCTGGATATGTAAAAAAAAAACTTGTCAGCTTTTGAAACAGATGTGGATTTGAGTTTGTTTTTTTAACCAAAGAATTTGTGATTTCATCTTATTTACTTTGTACCCAGAAAAGCTACTATAGTTTTCTTTCGGCCAGATTACGAGTTTTGCGTTAGGAGCTGTGCAGTGCTAACGAGCAGTTTTTTCTCACCACTCACTTACCGGCAGCGCTGGTATTACAGGTTTTTACAAACCCAGCGTTAAAAGGCAAGAAGTGAGCGTTGAGCAAAATTGTGCTCCTTACCGCACTCCAATACCAGTGCTGCTTAAGTCAGCGGTGAGCTGGTCGTATGTGCTCATGCACGATTTCCCCATAGACATCAATGGGGAGAGCTGGCTGAGAAAAAGTCTAACACCTGCCAAAAAGCAGCGTAAAACTCAGTAATGCAGCCCATTGATTCCTATGGGGAAACACATTTTATGTTTACACCTAACACACTAACATGAACGCCGAGTCTAAACACCCCTAATCTTACACTTATTAACCCCTAATCTGCCGCCCCCGACATCGTCGACACCTGCATTATATTTATTAACTCCTAATCTGCCGCTCCAGACACCGCCGCCACCTACATTATACTTATGAACCCCTAATCTGCTGCCCCCAACATCGCCGACACCTATATTATATTTATTAACCCCTAATCTGCCACCCCCAATGTCGCCGCAACCTACCTACACTTATTAACCCCTAATCTGCCGCCCTCAACGTCGCTGCCACTATAATACACATATTAACCCCTAAACCGCCGTACTCCCGCATCGCAAACACTAGTTAAATATTATTAACCTCTAATCTGCCACCCCTAACATCGCCGCCACCTACCTACATTTAACCCCTAATCTGCTGCCCCCAACATCGCCGACACCTATATTATATTTATTAACCCCTAATCTGCCACCCCCAATGTCGCCGCAACCTACCTACACTTATTAACCCCTAATCTGCCGCCCTCAACGTCGCTGCCACTATAATACACATATTAACCCCTAAACCGCCGTATTCCCGCATCGCAAACACTAGTTAAATATTATTAACCCCTAATCTGCCATCCCCAACGTCGCTGCCACTATATTAAATGTATTAACCCCTAAATCTAAGTCTAACACTAACCCTAACACCCCCTAACTTAAATATAATTTAAATAAATCTAAATAAAATTCCTATCATTAACTACATTATTCCTATTTAAAACTAAATACTTACCTGTAAAATAAACCCTAAACTAGCTACAATATAACTAATAGTTACATTGTATCTATCTTAGGGTTTATTTTTATTTTACAGGCAAGTTTGTATTTATTTTAACTAGGTAGAATAGTTATTAAATATTTATTAACTATTTAATAACTACCTAGTTAAAATAAATACAAAAGTACCTGTAAAATAAAACCTAACCTAAGTTACACTAACACCTAACACTACACTACAATTAAATAAATTACCTAAATTAAATAAATTAAATACAATTAGCTAAAGTACAAAAAAACACACAAAATTACAGAAAATAATAAACAAATTACAAGATATTTAAACTACACCTAATCTAATAGCCCTATCAAAATAAAAAAGCCCCCCCCCAAATAAAAAAAACCTTGCCTAAACTAAACTACCAATTTTTGTGGGGCATTGCCCCAAAGAAATCAGCTCTTTTACCTGTAAAAAAAAAAAAAATACAAACACCCCCCAACAGTAAAACCCCCCACCCACACAACAAACCCCCCAAATAAAAACCTAACTAAAAAAACCTAAGCTTCCCATTGCCCTGAAAAGGGCATTTGGATGGGCATTTCCCTTAAAAGGGCAGTTAGCTCTTTTGCGGCCCAAAGCCCTAACCTAAAAATAAAACCCACCCAATACACCCTTAAATAAAACTAACACTAACCTCCTAAAGATCGACTTACTGTTCTGAAGATGGGACTTCCATCCTCAAGGAAGCAGCAGAAGTCTTCATCCAACCGCGCCTAAGTCCTTAACGAAGCCGGGAGAAGTCTTCATCCAAGCCGGGCGAAGTGGTCCTCCAGACGGGCAGAAGTCTTCATCCAGACGGCATCTTCTATCTTCATTCATCCGACGCGGAGCGGCTCCATCTTCAAGACATCCGACACGGAGCATCCAGGAGTCTTCTTACTGAATGAAGGTTCCTTTAAATGACGTCATCCAAGATGGCGTCCCTTAGATTCTGATTGGCTGATAGAATTCTATCAGCCAATCGGAATTAAGGTAGAAAAAATCTACTTGCTTGCATTCTATTGGCTGATTGGACATTTTGGACATTGAACAGATTTGAATAAAAACCCAAACCCTGTTCCTGTAGAGGAACTGGAACAATCACCCCTGAAAGCTCTAGGTCTGAAACACACTTCAGAAAAACCTGAGCCTTCACAGGGTTTGTTGGAACATGGGAATGAAAGAATTTTCCCATGGGAGGTCTTATTCTGAAACCTATTCAATACCCCTGAGAAACAATATCCTGAATCCACTGATTTTGGACAGAATCTGCCCAAATGTCTTGAAATAATTTTAGTCTGCCACCCACCAGTTGAACTGGATTTGGTTTCTTATAAGGCTTGGACTTATTCCAATTTGTGGATGGTCTCCAATTGGAACCAGAGACCTCAGGGGAAAGGAACAAAAAGACTGACAAAAGGAACAAAAATGATTGGGAGCTTTAAATTTACCCTTAGATTTCTTATCTTGAGGCAGAAAAACTCCCTTACCCCAAGTGATAGTGGAGATAATAGAATCCAATTGAGAACCAAATAAATTATTACCTTGAAAGGATAAAGATAGTAATCTAGATTTAGACACCATATCAGCATTCCATGATTTAATCCATAAAGCTCTTCTAGATAGAATAGCTAAAGATATAGATTTAATATCAATCTTAATATTATCAAATATAGCATAACAAATGAAATGATTAGCAGTTTGAAGTAGAAGAACAATGCTAGTTAAATCAGGATCCGATAACTGCTGTACTAGACTGTCCAACCAAGTCAGCTATGGAGATAGCAGGTCTAAGAATATAACCAGTATGTGAATATGCCTTTCTAAGATAAGATTCAATCTTCCTATCTAAGGGATCCTTAAAAGAAGTACTATCTTCCATAGGAATAGTACAATGTTCAGCAATAATAGAAATAGTGTCATCAACCTTAGGGACTTTCTCCCAAAGCTCTAAATTAGACACAGGTAAAGGATACAGTGTTTTAAACTTAGAAGAAGGATTAAAAGAAGTACCAGGCTTAGACCATTCCTTAGTAATCATATTCGAGATTGCATCTGGAATAGGAAAAACTTGAGGAGTAACCTCAGAAGTCTTAAAAACAGAATTCAAAAGTTTGCTATTCTTGTTATCAAGAGGACTAGATTCCTCAATACCCAAAGTAAACAATACTTCCTTTAACAAAGGACATAGGGGGCGTGTCCGGGCAGCGCCATAAGTGGAAGCAAAGTTTGGAGCTGCTGAAACATCACGGATAATCCGCAGATTATCAAGATCTTAAAATATAATCTGGGAATTCTATTGGTATGTAAAGCATCCTGAAGGTAAACTGAGTCAAATGATTCCACTCACTAAGCCAGTATTGAAGTTATCTATACAGAAGCCTCAACATCCCACACCCCCAAAATTCCGGGGTGAGTAGCTTGATCAGGGTTACTAAAAGTTCCAAGAGGGCACTTCCATTAAAACGGATGGTTTGCTAACTCTATCCTACCTAACATCAGACATAGAGCCACCAGAAATCGACATATTAGGAACTATTTCTAAACTCTTAACCGATCACTTCACTAAACTGGAACAGCGTCTTATAATGGCTATGTCTAATTCTATAGTCATACTATAATAGTCATACTATAAAAAATGATACCGTGGACGATACAGCTCTTCCTCATTTAAATCATCTACCCTCTTACTGCCTTCTCTGGACTCGGAGACTGAGACGCACAAGAAGTGTGAGGAATACAAAACTGAACCCAAGATCCGAGAAAGAGCTTACAATGGCCCAGACAGATCCTCTGAATACTTGGTAAACATTACTATCCAAGGCAAAAAAGTAATGAGTGCAAACATAGAGAGTGTATTTGGATCATCAAATAGTCTGCAGCGGAAAAGCTTAAAGGGGCATGAAACCCAATTTTTTTCTTTCGTGATTTAGAAAGAGCATGTCATTTTAAACAACTTTCTAATTTACTTCTATTATCTAATTTGATTCATTCTCTTGATATCACTTGCTGAAAAGCATATCTAGATATGCTCAGTAGCTGCTGATTGGTTGCTGCACATAGAGGCCTTGTGTGATTGGCTCACACATGTACATTGCTATTTCTTCAACAAAGGATATCTAAAGAATTGAGCAAATTAGATAATAGAAGTAAATTGGAAAGTTGTTTAAAATTGCATGCCCTATCTGAATCATGAAAGTTTAATTTTGACTAGACTGTCCCTTTAAGTTATACTATGGCCCAACTGAAATGGCGACCAAGATATCCGCCCCATCGGCAGACATTTTATTTTCCTTCTGCTCAGGTTCCTGATTTGCCGGTACATCATGGACTCACACCACAGGGCAGCGGCTTGCTCAAAAAAAAATTCCCATGGTTTCCAAGGTTTGGTGTGGGTTAATCCTGAACATTTTTATCTTGGTACAGAGTTTGTTGCTATTCAATATGTATGGACAAACTTTTTTTGACTAAACCAGGACTATTACTCAACAAGTTGATTGCTGTTGCAAATCGCTAAGTTCTCTCTGGAGACATATATATTGCTTTAGTTTAAATGTTAGGTTAAAGTTTATAACATATGTTGAAACACTCTTTTTTACAGCTTCTGGGTTAAATTAGCCTTATGTATCCTTTACATAATAGCCATCGGTTGTACCGATAAATTGTTGTGACGCTTGATTTCTCTGTGCTGCAGGCATTGCCTCTTAGTCCCTACACCAACTTAAGTTTGGTTTTACTCTAAAGAATTTTTAATTAAAACTTGACCATCCTAATCCCCAATTAACATATCAGTGTGGCATTATAAGGGCAGTGGATTGAAATACCCTACATGCAGATTGTAAACTAAATGGACCAAGTGTTATCTGTCATAGTCCCTAGAGACTTTCCTATATAGATGCAATACATGTTTTTTTATGTTTTAAACCTACATTGGTGACTGCACTATTATTACTTCTTGAACTACCTTCTAGAATAAACTATGGATATATTGGGACATATTTTCATTAAAATTAGCTATTTCTATCCTATGTCAAGTCATCCTAGCAAAAACATTCATAGATATGACTGTTGTGCAATAATATGCTTAACTTATTTCAAAATAAATTTATATTTCCCTAATAAACATAGGTGGTTTCCCTTCTGTCTGCGGCCGAGACTGAGAGGATATAATTAACCATTGATAGGGAATTTTAGATAGCAAATTCTCTTTGGCATTATGCAAAATGGATGATGAAATCTTAAAACACTTTAATAGCACAGCAAATATATATTAAATTCATAACATATTTAATGTCTAGTGGGATTGACTTATAATCTCATGTAGGTGTACTGCTATAGAAACAGAATTCATGCTCTAAATTCTACAGTTCTCCACTGAAGGTTGAGGTTCTAGTCTATTTTGTTTACCTTTCTAACAGAAGCTGGTCCTAAGAAATTAAGATATTCGATCACTTTACTATTATTATATTATTAGATTTAGTATAGAGTATTTTTTAGTTTGTATTTTTGTCGATTTTGTCCTCTTGGTGCTTCCAGGGCCAAATTTGGTCCTATTCCTGATCACCATATTTATAAAACTGAGGTTTTCAATTCGTGGCCCAAGAGTGGTCTCCTTTTATTTAAAGTACTTTCTGCTCTTACTGCAATGTTACATGACATGGAGGTCCAAAAGTGAGCCTTAGTATTATTCAGAAAGTCTCTATTTAAATAGCATACTTATACTAAATGTCTTACTTTTATGATTGAGTGTGAACACATGTTTTGTCACTATCCTTGTTACTGGTTTTATTTTTATGGCTCTTCTCTTATAACAATTAATAATCCTACTGTACTATTCACATCGTGTCATTCAATTATCTGTATGATGTGAACAAAGTTAGTACTTCCTTCCGTAAAGTGGCTGCTGTGCACCCCTCTGTACCTGGGTTGAGTTGTGGAAAGTTCACTTAAATCACGCTAACATACTACAACTTAGATGTGTATATGGGACTCAATTTCCGCTGGTCTCTGGTGCTCGGTCCTGGGGGAGATGAAACCTGGCTGCTTCCTGCAGCTGTCCGGCTCCGCCGCTCTCTCCCCTCCTCAAGCTACCCGCCGTCTACGGTCGTGTCCGTATGCATGCGTCTGAGCTCAGCCGGGCGTGTGACGTTGCGCCCCTGTCGCTGCTCCTATGCTCTTCTGCGGTATTAGCAGTAGTGACCACCAACCCGTGCTGCAGCCTCTGTGACAGTAAACAGAAGTGTTGTTGTACAAAGTTTTATTCAAATAAATCTGTAAGTTTGATGAAAATCTAAAAAGACCGGAACTCCTTCTTTCCTTCTATTCTCAAATTATCTGTATGCTTTATCAAAAATGTCAATAAAACCCCCCCAAAACAAAACAAAACAAAGAACGTATATATTCCATCCTTAAAAGAAAGGAAGATTTATCAATTTCAGAGTCTAAAGTAGGATCCTCTGAGCCAGAAAAGTCCTCATCACCAGACAATACTTCAGTATGCTGTTGGTCAATACAAACTTCATCAGAATTATGAGAAGTAGGAAGAGACCTTTTAAGTATATTTGAAGGCGGAATAGCAGTCATAGCCTCCTCTATGGCTGCAGGCAGCAATATAATCTTTTATATCTACAGGAATATCATGTACATTTGACTGTGAAGGTTTAACAGTAGATGTATTTGTACTTTATAGAAACTTTATCAGCATGAAACAATTTCTCATAACAAGTGCCACATACTTGAGCTGAAGAAGGAAGATCAGCCAATTTACAACATACACACTTAGCTTTTGTAGAGGCAACTTGGTTCCTACAGTAAAATCAGAGGCAGGATCAGTTTGAGACATCTTGAAAAATATAACAAAAAAGAAAAAATAATATTTAAACAAAATATCCAATTTCCACAAAATAGCAGTTTCAGGAATGGGAAAAAATGCTTATATGAAAAACAAAAGCAAATATCATAGCCCTCTGTAACAAATGAAAGCAGAGAGCAAAAGAGGGAGAGATTTAATATAACAAAAATTTTGGCGCCAAAAATAACGCTAAGATGACGCAAATGCTAAGAAAAGGTTAACAGGAAATGATACAATTCGCATCATACGAGGCGCGACTTCATGCCAAAAAAAATTGCGTCAACAAAGACGCAAGAAATGACGTGACTCGCATCACAACAAACGCAAGCTTCGCGCCAAAAAAAATTTGCACCAAAAATTACACAATAAATAGAAGTATTTTGCGCCATTGCGAGCCTAATTTGCCCGAAAAAATTAGAAAAAACAAGACCAAAGTAACAACTAGCTTAAACCTCAGGTAAGTAAAAAATATACAAAATTTCTCCCAAACATAATTTTCCATGCTGAAACTGTTAGACTGCAAACGGAAATAAACATAGACCTGACTCATGGCAAATATATGCAATATATATTTAAAACTTTAAAAATATAAAGTGCCAAACGTAGCTGAGAGTGTCTTAAAAAAAAGATATATACTTACCTGAAGACACCTATCCACATATAGCAGATAGCCAAAACAGTATTGAAACATACCAGCAGAGGTAATGGTAGAGGAGTATAATGTTGATCTGTAAAGGGAGGTGGCAGATGAATCCCCACAACCAAATTTACAGAGAGCCTTCGAATAGATTTCCCATAGGTGAAAACATGGCATCATTAGGCAAATACTCCCTTCACATCCCTCAGACAAACACTGTACTTTGAGAGGAACTGGGCTTCAAAAATGCTTAGAAGCACCTTTCACAGAAGAAATCAAGCACAACTTGCTTCACCATCCTCCAACAAAGGTAAAGTTTGTAAAACTGAAGTATGAGTGAGGTGGGAGGTGTATTTATAGGCATTTTGAGGTTTGGGAAACTTTTTCCCATCCAGGTAGGAATGTATATCTCATACGTCACTAGCTCATGGACTCTAGCCACTTACATGAAAGAAACACTCTAGGTTGTTTTCTGCAAGACCTCCTGAGTATACCTTTGCCCCACATGCATAGGTTTTCCAGGATTTTGGGAAGGTTCTGTTACATTTTTTTTACTTGTAATTTTAGTTAAAAAGTGAGTCTTTCTTCTAATAGGCCTATCTTTAGTTTGGGGCCTATCGCATACCCCAGTTTTATTTATTGCCATAAAAGTGTATATATTTGAAATGTTGACACCTCAAGGTATTGTATATGGTGTGCTTTGATGCCTTTGATGCTACCCTTTTAAACCAAAACAAATGGAGAAAGTGTATTGTGGTAATTTTTAAATTTTAATTTTTACACACACATTGCTTTTTGACTATGATTTAGGAGAGGCTGTTGTAAGTTATTGCAAAAAAACACTCCAGATTGTTTTCTGCAAGGCCCCCCTGAGTACACCCAAGCCTCTCATGCATAGGTTTGACAGGGGTTTTGGGAAGGTTCTGTTACAATTGTATGACTTGTAATTTTAGTTAAAAGTGAGAGTATTTCTTCTGATATGCCTATATTTAATTTGGGGCCTATCACATACCCCAGTTTTATTTATTGCCATGAAAGTGTATATATTTGAAATGTTGACACCCCAAGTTATTGTATATAGTGTGCTTTGATGCCTTTGATGCAACTGTTTTAGCCACACAAAAAAATGGACAAAGTGTTTGGTGGTAATTTTTCAATTTTTGTAAGCTATTGCAAAAAAACACTCCAGATTCTTTTCTGCAAGGCCCCCTGAGTACACCCAAGCCTCCCATGCATAGGTTTGACAGTGGTTTTGGTAAAATACAACATCAATTTTAGAACTTATAAAAAATAGAGTAGTGAAATGTAAAAATGTGGCACAGTAAAAGTAAAAAAACAAAGAAAAAAAACAAAACTCTAACAATGAACATAACCAAAAACAACCTGGCAAATTTAAATAAAAAATGGACCATTGTATGATACTGCTTGAAGCAATCCCCAATGCAGAGTCCAGGCTGTCCAGGGCAATCAGGATTGTAATATATGGTGTCCTTTCTCTGCCCCCTCTTGGTACTGACTCTGCATTTTTTTTTAGGTTTCTGCTTTGCGGCAGTAGGGGGGATTTTAAAAATAAAATGCTCTCTCCCATCACCGCCGGGTAGCAGGTGCATCTTGGTACAAAATCCCCAAAATGATCCGGAGCTGAAACTTTAAAAAAGTCTGTTTCATTCCGGGGTTTGCTTTTTTTAACAACAAAAAAGTGTTGTGGGTTGCAATCTGCATTAAGTAAATTGCAACCTTTTTGTACCAGGCCCTTGTCTTCCACATAATTAGGTAGGGCTGGAGCAACTGATCTGCCAGATCAACCCCACCCATATGCCGGTTGTAAGCCTTGATGCACACTGGCTTCATTGTGCTCTAAGCTCTGCCACATACAGAGACCTCCACAGTCCTCTGTGTGGATGGTGGTAAGAAGGTATACATCCTTCTTGTCTCTGTACTTAACTGCCAACAGTTCCTCTTGGCGCAGAGCTGAGGTCTCCCCCCTTCGTAGCCGGGTGCGTGCAAGTTGTCCTGGGAAACGTGCGCGGTTCTTTTTAATTGTTCCGCAAGCTACTGTATCAAAGCAATACAGTAACTTGAACAAAAGGACACTTGTATAGAAATTATCTAAATAGAAGTGGTACCCTTTGTTCATCAGGGGTAATATTAGGTCCCAGACAATCTTGCCAGTGGTTCCCATATGTTCAGGGCAACCTGGAGGTTCAAGGTGGCTATCCTTTCCCTCATACACCCAGAAGGCCTGAGTATACCCAGTCTCGCTCTCACCGAGCTTATACATCTTTACCCCATACCTGGAGCGCTTTGAAGGAATATACTGCTTCAATCCCAGCCTTCCTTTATACTTCATCAGGGATTCATCCACGCATATATTCCTTCCAGGTGTATAAGCCTCTGCAAACCTGGCAGCAAAGTGGGTAATCAGGGGCGGATTTTATACAGCCTGTCAAATTTGGGATGCTCCCTAGGGGGGCACAGGCTGTTGTCGCTGAAGTGCATGAAATAAAGAATCATTTCATACCTGTTTCTCGACATACAATGGGGGTAGAGCAGATGGGGCTACTGCTCCAGTAGGAGCAAAATGAGGGTTTCTTTATGATGCCCATCAGCATAGTCAATGCTCAGAATTTTTTAAATTCTGGCACATCGATGGGGGCCCATTGCTGCTTTGCCAAATATGAGTCAGGCTTTGCAGCACGGAATGGATCGGCATATAATTTAGTTTGGGCGACAATGTTCCCCAATACATTGTCGCCCAGAAACACCTCCAGAAACTGTTGGGGGGTAAATCCTGCAACGTCCATATTGATGCCTGGATTTGCTGTGAAGGGTGGGATATCTGGACTCTGGTGATGAGGCATTACCCACTCTTCAGCGGCAATGGCAGCAACACGTCTCCTTCTGGCAGGGGGGCTAGCAGCCACAGATACATTACTATCAGTTGAGACTGTTTTTAATGATGTATCTGAGCATATGGCAGGGTCAAAATTGGGGTCTAAGTCAGACATAGAGGCGTCTGACTCTGATGCAAGGACGGCATACGCCTCCTCAGCACTATATATTCTCTGTGACATTACTTTGTCACAGAAAAAAAAAACTAAAAAAAAAAAAAAAATCAACACAAAGTTTAAATTAAAATTAACTAAATGGCTCTGAAAAGAGCCTTTGGGTCTCACAAAAAAATTACTAAAAAAAATAAACCCCTAAAAAAATGCACAGACAGCAAAAAAGTGCAGCTATTTATAGTAATCATTGGCAAGCTAGGGGTTAATGGCTCTGAAAAGAACCTTTGGGTCTCACAATTTTTAACAAATATGTTAGATATCTCTCTTTCTCTCTCACAAAAACACAAGTGAGGAGAGGGAGATCCACACTGATCAGAGTCAATATTTACAAATATTGACATGATCAGACAAATGGGATATTTTATTAAAAAATAAATTATAGGTCAAGCTCAGATTGGATGACTCTAGCCTGCCCCTATGATGAGGCAGGCTAGGGACACCCCCAGAAGTCCCATGATGCACTGGGCATCGCCATCTTTGAAACCTCATGGCTATATGGGGCTTATAATATTAAAAAAAAAACATTTTTTATTTAATCTTTTATATTATTTTAATAGATACTGAGTGCCTCGACCCACCGAGGCACTCAGCACACAAGCAGAACACCGGAAGCCTGTCCGATTGCTTCCGATGCTCTGCTAGACTGTTGGGCTCCACATGGAGCGAAACCGGAAGTGATCACTCGTGGGGAGTGATCAATCCGGGGGCCCGGCTGTAGGGAACAGTATTGCAGGATGCCACAACATTGAGGCATCGCTGCAATACTGTTAGAGCGGCTGTAAGCGATCTCGATCCCTTCCAGCGCTCAGATTACCTGAGGATGTACAGGATACGTCCTTGGTCATTAACAACAGTTTTTTGTAGGACATACTGTAAGTCGTCAGTCAAGAAAAAAAAATGTAGTTTCTGGTACCTTAAAATTTGCTTCCTTCTCTAATCATTTGGTACAATGTGCTGAAATGTAAATCTAGGTAGATTCATAGGAGTCCTATGAATCTACCTAGATTTACATTTCAGCACATTGTACCAAATGATTAGAGAAGGAAGCAAATTTTATGTATGATAGGACTTCATCCACATGGCTTTAGCACTCTGGTAGTAGTGTTTTCAACAACATTTGGAGCAATGAGACTACATAGCTTTACTTTTAAACAAAGTATACCAAGTGAACAAGGCAAACTTGATAATAGGAGAATTGCATATGCTACCTGAATTGTTTTTTGAGGTGGTTAGAATCTCTATACCCAGAGATAAGAAGGGAAACAATACTTTGGTGTTTAACATCTCTATTTTGCCAGCTTTACACCAGATAGCAACTTTTACTACAGCGCCGCCCGTCACACACATACTTTGCATTTTGTAATATACTTAGGGCTGCTATAGAGAGACCGATTTTTATCCACAAAATATCGTTCCCTTTATCCTTGAAGACTGAAACGGGCACCATTGTTCAGTCTTAAATGGAACAACCTACCTGAACCACTGCAATTTTACAATAAAATAACGTTGAATGACAGTGACACTTAATACAATTAACTCTTAGCTCGGGTTTTACAACTTCCTTCATTCTTCTCTACACTACGCTCATCTAGCTTTCCTAAATTGTCCTTTTGCATTTTAACTCTCTACAACTATTTATGTTTCCGCTATAGTATTGTACTAATAGTAATACAACTTATCCGTTCTAATTCACCACACACTAACTTCCTACTCCACAGCCAGCTCTGCACAAGCCCCTCCTTTCCCCAGAGTCCCCACTCGGTACAGCGTTTCGACGTCACTGCGCTGCAGGCTGTGGCCAGGCGGTATCGCGCATGCGCGGTGAACGTCACCGACCGGACGTTGTGGAAGAAACCTCGAGAGTGATAGGGAGAAGAAGCTGGGTGCCGGTAGAGGTGAGACACCGGGTGTGACACCCACTGCGCTGCTCTGTATGTGCATGATAATGTGTATGTGTGCGACTACGGGGAGCGGGACACTGCTCTTAGTGTTATATATAGTGAGCCTGGAAGTAGAACAGCAGGCTGCACCCTTGTGTCACTGTCTGTCATGCACTGTAGGTGCTAAAACTCCACAGTGTAGTAGTGAGGCACAGTACTTTAGCACAGTGTAGCAATAAAACACCCTACCTTAGCACAGTGTAGCAATAACACACAGTACCTTAGTACAGTGTAGCAATAACATACAGTACCTTAGTACAGTGTAGCAGAGACACATTAGCACAGTGTAGCAATAAAACACCCTACCTTAGCACAGTGTAGCAATAACACACAGTACCTTAGTACAGTGTAGCAATAACACACAGTACCTTAGTACAGTGTAGCAATAACATACAGTACCTTAAGTACAGTGTAGCAGAGACACATTAGCACAGTGTAGCAATAAGACACCCTACCTTAACACAGTGTAGCAATAAGACACCCTACCTTAACACAGTGTAGCAATAAGACACCCTACCTTAGCACAGTGTAGCAATAACACACAGTAGTACCTTAGTACAGTGTAGCAGAAACACATTATTACAATGTAGCAGAAACACAATAGCACAGTGTAGCAATAAAACACAGTACCTTAGCACAGTGTAGCAATAAGACACAGTACCTTAGCACAGTGTAGCAATAAGACACAGTACCTTAGCACAGTGTAGCAATAAGACACAGTACCTTAGCACAGTGTAGCAATAAGACACATTACCTTAGCACAGTGTAGCAATAAGACACAGTACCTTAGCACAGTGTAGCAATAAGACACAGTACCTTAGCACAGTGTAGTGAGACACAATACTTTAGCCCACTGTAGAAGTGAGACACTACCGTACCACAGTGTAACAATAAGAAACCGTTCTGTAGCACAGTGTAGTTTTGAGACACAGAACTGTAGCACAGAGACACGATACCTTAGCACAGTGTAGCAGTAAGGCACAGTACCTTAGCACAGCGTAGCAGGGAGACACAGTACCGTAGCACAGCGTAGCAGTGAGAGACAGTACCGTAGCACAGTGTAGCAGTGAGAGACAGTACCGTAGCACAGCGTAGTAGTGAGACACAGTACCGTAGCACAGCGTAGTAGTAAGACACAGAACCTTAGCACAGTATAGCAGTGAGACACAGAACCTTAGCACAGCATAGCAGTGAGACACAGAACCTTAGCACAGCATAGAAGTGAGACACAGTACCTTAGCACAGTGTAGAAGTGAGACACAGTACTTTATCACAGCGTAGCAGTGAGACACAGTACCTTAGCACAGCGTAGCCGTGAGACACAGAACCGTAGCACAGCGTAGCAGTGAGACACAGAACCGTAGCTTGCAGTGAGACACAGAACCGTAGCACAGCGTAGCAGTGAGACACAGAACCGTAGCACAGCGTAGCAGTGAGACACAGAACCGTAGCACAGCGTAGTAGTGAGACACAGAACCGTAGCTCAGCGTAGCAGTGAGACACAACCTTTGCACAGTGTAGCAATAAGACACAGAACTGCAGTGTAGGAGTGAGACCCAGTACTGTAGCACAGCCTAGCAATAACACCTAGTACCGTAGCTCAGTGCATCAATGAGACCCAGTACCGTAGCTCAGTGCATCAATGAGACCCAGTACCGTAGCTCAGTGCATCAATGAGACCCAGTACCATAGCTTAGTGCATCAATGAGACCCAGTACCGTAGCTCAGTGCATCAATGAGACCCAGTACCGTAGCTCAGAGCTTCAATGAGACCCAGTACCGTTGCTCAGCGCAGCAATGAGACCCAGTACCGTTGCTCAGCGCAGCAATGAGACCCAGTTTTGTGGCGCAGCAATGAGACCCAGTTTTGTGGCGCAGCAATGAGACCCAGTTTTGTGGCGCAGCAATGAGACCCAGTTTTGTGGCGCAGCAATGAGACCCAGTTTTGTGGCGCAGCAATGAGACCCAGTTTTGTGGCGCAGCAATGAGACCCAGTTTTGTGGCGCAGCAATGAGACCCAGTACCGTAGCTCAGAGTACCAAGGACATGGTACCCATAACACAGTGTTGCATTTTAAATTTTCACAGTGTAGAAGGGACAAAGTACCATATCAGAGTATAACAGATTATGCTTTCACAGTGTAGCAGTGACATAGTACTGTTTTTACAGTGTAGAAGTGTCATAGTGCCATAGCACTGTGTAACAATAAGACATAGTGCCGTAGCAATTGGACACAGTGTTGAAGCAATGACATAGAATCAAAGCACAGTATAACAGCAGTAGAATATTTTGTTATAAACTGCAGTTACTTTGTGTTGGAACAGGATCTCCATGACCCACTGCAATTTACAGAAGTTATATCCTGCAATAAGTAAGCACACTGCATTATGCAGTGCCATATAATGTATTGCACTATCTCAGTATAATACACACTATATTGTCTTTCAGTTAATATGCAACAGTAACACTATATTTGTGTCACTGTACTATCTTAAGAACTTTACACTAAAACAGTATTGTAACCTATCAAATTTTTACACACTAAACTAGCAATAAACCACTGAAATAATGCCAAATACTTCAAACACCACTTGCAGACACACTAAGCATGGCAATAATTGTATGCATAAGTTATGTTATACTCCACTTTAATATAGGGTAGAAAGGCGACACTAAAGCACATGCACACTGTTGAAATACCTTGTAATAAGTTTGAGTTTAGCTCTATGATTTAATACGCTTTATCATAAATCATCTTTGATATATGACTCACTTCAGTGTTGTTGCCACACATCAGCAATGTGACAGATTTCACCGCCTCCTATCACAGTTTTTCACTGTGACACATTACACTGTTGCAAGAAGCAAAACAACAATCACTTTGACAGTACACTTTCACATAACAATGTAGTGAGGCTACACCAGATAAAACCACATTCATGCAGCTTAAAGTGATGGTAAATCCTAGCGTTTTTGAAAGTTACTTTAAAGGTGAGAAATGCTTCTTTGCAGGCAGGAAAATGCATCAAGATTTATGGTTTTACACTATTTAATAGCGAGCCAGCAATATTCTTGTCAGTTGATTGATTCTTGTGTCCGTCAAAAGAATGCAAGCTTCACTTTTGTTCTTTGCAATCATGAAAGCATTACAAAATTTTTTTTAAAAAGATATTTATGCTGCTGCTGGCTTGTAGTACAAGCTACTACTTTTATCTGAGATAAGGAGGCAGTCTGCAGAAGCTTAGATACAAGGTAATTACAGAGATAAAATGTATATTAAAGTACCAGTCAACACCCGACATAACAGGATCCCATATTTTGTAAACCCAATTGAAGATCCGCCTGCACTGCATCCCTTTATTTATTACCTTTGTACTCGTCCTAGTAATCTTTCATGTTATATTTAGTATTCAGCTCAAAATATGGCCGCCTAACTCCTCCCCTTCATCCTTCTTCCCCATCTCTATTCCATTTCAGGCACGTTCATGTAAGTATTGATGACGCTTATCATACGTCATCACGCATTCGCATTTGTGGTAGCAGTCAGAAATCGGACTTAAATATAGAATCCGGCTGAAATATATTTGCAAAATAAAGTTCCGCTTTTTGGTTCCTATGCAATCGCGCATGCGCAGCACTCCGTGAACGAGTTTGGAATTTCTGACCGAGGATTGCATTCTGATTTGCGGAAGCTTTCATAAAGAAAGGTAGCTCCGTAACGGTGGGGGGAGTTAGGCCATATTTCGATCAGATTAACTCATGTATCGTGGATGATTACTAGGAGAAGGAAGTAGGTAAGACAGAAGCGATGCAGTGCAGGCGGATCTTCGTTTGGATTTACAAAATATGGGATCCTGTTATGTCGGGTGTTGAC
This sequence comes from Bombina bombina, assembly GCF_027579735.1. Lineage (NCBI taxonomy): Eukaryota > Metazoa > Chordata > Amphibia > Anura > Bombinatoridae > Bombina > Bombina bombina. The sequence continues at coordinate 527,858,842 of NC_069503.1, forward strand.
TGTCCTTTTAAAATAACAGTGTTGGTTATGCAAAACTGGGGACTGGTAAATAAATGGATTATCTATCTTTTTAAACGGTAACGTTTTTGGTGTTTACTGGCCCTGTAAGGTCTAGCTGCTTCTTTTCAGTGCTTAAGACAATCCCCATAGGAAACAGCAGATAAACAGATTTTTATAAGCAAACTAATTCCAAACAGCCCCATGGAACAAAATAAACTAAAACATTTTTTGTCATTAAGGATTTGTCCAAAACAATTTTTTGGTCTGTGCACATGTCCCACTAACCAATCAAATATGAAAATGTACATGTTGTAAGAAGAAAACAAAACTTTGTTTCTACCTTGGAGATAGAGAGATAATCTAGAACAAATAGCCACAATGAACAATTCACTCATTTGTGTAATGTCAAAATCATTGAGGCATGACCATGTATACATCAAGCACATTTAAAGGTGATGTTGCTGAAACATGATGCGTTGAAAGTTTACATTGATGGAGCTCAGTAACCTACTGATGATCTGCACAGTTTGGCTTCAATTCCTAGAGAAATGGCCTTACACATACATTTTAATGCGTTTAATTCTGAAGATTTTTTGCAAAATTCCTGTTTGACGGAAACTTTCTCCAAGGTTTTGATTTACTTTGATCTCCTACCAAACACCATGTTACAAGAGAGTAAATCCTCCCTTTATTAAAACGCTGAGAAACAGGAAGGTTTCATACTGCTGGAGTATCCTCATAAAGGTGTTGGTTCATTATAGCTACACAACGCTTGTTGTCATCACATCAGCAGTAGTGTTGCAACTGCTGCAAATGTGGTTGTTTCCATATGGTATCCAAGTCCATGTGTACCTGAGACAGGCAACCTTGTTACTCGGTTTTGTCCATATGGTCAGTTGTTCTATAAAACTACAGCTTAGATGCAACAGTGCACCCCTGGCAGTTGTCAGGTATGACCTCTTCTTTAGCAAAACCTCATGCATCATGGTTGACATAGATTTAATAAGCAGACCAACAGGCCGGTTAGCTTTGTTAGCAGTTTGCATCTTTATAATGAATCTACCTACCAAACATACATATGAATATTTTCCTCTTTCTAAACTGTGTATGTGAGCATTTAAAAAAAAAAAAAAAAAAACAGAAATCAGGCACATATGTATTTGAAAAATACCTCTCGCTGGTATCCGAACGTGATAAGTTGCAATAAATAGTATGCCATAAGTTGTTACAAAACGGCAATTTAAAAATTGGTTAAAACATGCTCAGTAGCAGCCTCTAGATCTTTGTGTGTTGCACTTTTACACTAATATACCCAAAGCCAAATGTCATTATGTGCAGCCATATTCGGCATTTATTTAGTAAACGAATGTCGAATTCAACATTTTTTGCCCATGCCTATTTGTTAGTAAACCGGATTTGTTGGGTCTTCCTCTGTGAAATTTCTGTATTATTTGGCCAATCATAAACGTTTAGACTTGTTTTTTTCTTGTTGAAAAAGTGGTTTTGAGGATTCTTCTCTTTCCTAAAGACTAGATGTTGCCATTTGTCTTTGGACTGTGCTTTTGTTTAACCCCTTAAGGACCAGGGCTGTGGTGTTTGTGTTTAGCTGTAATTTTCCTCTCTCTCATTTACTGTTCCCATACAAATTATACAGGTGAAACTCAAAAAATTAGAATATCGTGCAAAAATTCATTTATTTCACTAATGCAACTTAAAAGGTGAAACTAATATATGAGAGAGACTCATTACATGCAAAGCAAGATAGTTCAAGCCGTGATTTGTCATAATTGTGATGATTATGGCTTACAGATCATGAAAACCCCAAATCCACAATCTCAGAAAATTAGAATATTGTGAAAAGGTGCAATATTCTATGCTCAAAGTGTCCCACTCTAATCAGCTAATTAAGCCATAACACCTGCAAATGGTTCCTGAGCCTTTCAATGGTCTCTGTCTGGTTCAGTAGGAATCACAATCATGGGAAAGACTGCTGACCTGACAGTTGTGCAGAAAACCATCATTGACACCCTCCATAAGGAGGGAAAGCCTCAAAAGGTAATTGCAAAAGAAGTTGGATGTTCCCAAAGTGCTGTATCAAAGCACATTAATAGAAAGTTATGTGGAAGGGAAAAGTGTGGAAGAAAAAGGTGCACAAGCAGCAGGGATGACTGCAGCCTGGAGAGGATTGTCAGGAAAAGGCCATTCAAAAGTGTTGGGGACTTTCACAAGGAGTGGACTGAGGCTGGAGTCAGTGCATCAAGAGCCACCACACACAGACGGATCCTGGACATGGGCTTCAAATGTCGTATTCCTCTTGTCAAGCCACTCCTGAACAACAAACAACGTCAGAAGCGTCTTACCTGGGCTAAATAAAAACAGACCTGGTCTGTTGCTCAGTGGTCCAAAGTCCTCTTTTCTGATGAGAGCAAATTTTGCATCTCATTTGGAAACCAAGGACCCAAAGTATGGAGGAAGAATGGAGAGGCACACACTGCAAGATGCTTGAAGTCCAGTGTGAAGTTTCCACAGTCTGTGTTGATTTGGTGAGCCATGTCATCTGCTGGTGTTGGTCCACTGTGCTTCATTAAGTCCAGGGTCAACGCAGCCGTCTACCAGAAGATTTTGGAGCACTTCATGCTTCTTTCTGCAGACGAGCTCTATGGGGATGCTGACTTAATTTTCCAGCAGGACTTGGCACCTGCCCAGACTGCCAAAAGCACCAAAACCTGGTTCAATGACCGTGGGATTACTGTGCTTGATTGGCCAGCAAACTCACCTAACCTGAACCCTTTAGAGAATCTATGGGGCATTGCCAAGAGAAAGATGAGACATGAGACCGAACAATGCAGAAGAGCTGAAGGCCGCTATTGAAGCATCCTGGTCTTCCATAACACCTCAGCAATGCCACAGGCTGATAGCTTCCATGCCACGCCGCATTGAGGCAGTAATTGCTGCAAAAGGGGCCCAAACCAAGTACTGAGTACATACAGTATGCATGCTTATACTTTTCAGAGGTCCGATATTGTTCTATGTAAATCCTTGTTTTATTGATTGCATGTAATATTCTAATTTTCTGAGATTGTGGATTTGGGGTTTTCATGAGCTGTAAGCCATAATCATCACAATTATGACAAATAACGGCTTGAACTATCTTGCTTTGCATGTAATGAGTCTATCTCATATATTAGTTTCACCTTTTAAGTTGCATTAGTGAAATAAATGAACTTTTGCACGATATTCTAATTTTTCGAGTTTCACCTGTATATTGTTTTTTTCAGGACAATAAGGGCTTTCTTTACATACTATTATTTGTATCATGTCATATAATTTACTTTAAAAAAAATAATAAAATATGGTGTAAAATTGAAAACCCTCCACGTTTTTTGACTTTTACTTGAAAAATCTTTTATTCATCTACAAAAGCTAATGGGAAAAAAACTGGTAAATAGATTCAAAATTTTGTCCTGAGTTTAAAAACACCCAGTGTTTACATGGTTTTTTGCAAGTTATAGGGCTATAAGTACAAGTAGGACATTTCTGTTTTAAAATATATATTTTTAAAATGTGTCAATAGTGACATTGTAACACTGTCACAAACATAATATAATTAGCTGTTACTATCTGCCTCACATGCCTGGCAGATAGTAACAGCGGTATTTCGGCGGAAGCAATCTCTGATTTCTCCTGCTGCTCGTTTTAAGTCATGACAGTTCAGGACCGTCATCAGTCCTCAAGGGTTTAATAGTATAGAACATTCTTAGTTAAGCTAGGCTTTTGTTATGGACGCAGATACTGGTCTATTCCATAATGATGGTAGCTTGATATTGTGTTTTCACTTTAGGTCTGCCTGGTCTTGCTGTGGATGAAAATGCTTTGGCTTAAGAAAATATCTTTAGTATGTGTTATAGAAAAAAGTATACAAATAAAATATTTTTTTTTTAGAGATTTTACAATATTTTATAGGATAAACTGGAAGTGTGTTCATTATAATATGTTTTAGTTTTTACACTAATCAATTAATATTATCTTTGGATGTAACTTGAATAAAGTATTATTCATGTCAAGCTCCTTTGACATGATTACAAAAGAAGCGGGACCATGTCTTTAGCATATATGGCAGCAGAGTTTGAAACAATGTTTGTAGCAATGTTATGGTTTGTTGCAAACACTGCTGCCATAGAATGCTGAAGAGATGCACTCACACTTCTAAGCTCCTACGAGCTTACCCTTGAACAAAGTTTCCAAGGGAACATAGTAAGTTTGATAATAGAACTAAATCTGAAAGTTGCTGAAAATTGCATGTTATGTTTTATCTAAACTGTGATAGTTTAATTTTAACTTTACTGTGCCTTTAATCGCTAAAAAACAAATACAGTCTGAGTCTATGATTAAGCACCTCTATGGGGCGTGAAGTGCATTAGACGTACCCATAGTCAGACGCTATCTATGTCTGTATCTATGTCTGTACAATGCTTATAATTTATTCAATAAAAATTATGTTCTATTTTTAGCACACCTTACCGTGCTTTATTTTGTTTCTTTCTGATAATGTTTAGTGGTTTGATCCACCACTGTAACTGCTCTCCAAGCTCGAGGGAGTTTGTTGCTGGGACATGTATTTCCAATAGCCAGTTCTCTAGATCTCCCTGGAGCTCCGCCTTCTGTGTGTTCAAAAAATCCAAATACAACTCATGTGCTAGGATTTTACTCTTGGAATGAAATATGTAGTGTCACAACAGTTTTGGAAATAAATACACAAATGATATGTGAAGAGGATATTCATATAAATGGCAATATCACATAAATATTTATAAGTATCAGCAGTTTCTGATATTTTACTATGCATGGCTCCTAAATATTCTCACTGACCCCTAAATTTTAAACAAATTTGTCAACCACTGTTTTATTAAATTATAAAATTAAACCAGACGTTGATGGTGGACTATTACTTTTGGATCCTAATGTATGCATGTGTTTGTCAGTCATATTTTTTCTTTGTTTGTCTGTGTGTAGGTAAGAAATCATTATAACTCAATGTTAACAGACCACCAATCTAAACTCTTCAAGACAAGGTGTTTATTGATGTGAACTTTTGAACATCTAAGGGTGAGGATTAGTGGTCTATTTACAAATTGAGGATAGTATTAGATATGTGCATTACGAAAATATCTGAAGGGTTTGAGCGGCTGCTTACTTCCGCATTCGTATCCTTACGAACAATCCAAATGTTTAATGTTTTGTTTTTAATTTGTTTTATCTACAATTTTCCATAGTAAAGGTTTAAGCATAATGCCCAGATATTTGTGTACGACATGTTTTCATTTCAAGAGAAACTGAAATCCTTCTGTTTTGTTTACTGAATTGATGTGACCCAAAGCCCTATAGGCGCTCCATAAGTATGCTAACAATGTTGCCCATAAGTATGTGAAATGTTCATGTTCCTATTGATCATTCAGCCAGCACTGGGTGGTGACCATGTGCTTTTAATGTGCTATTGACTGTTTCTAAACTTTGACCTGCTGTAAAGTTACACTGTACGCTTCAGTTTATACCAGCAAACTCTACATATAGCGTGCTATTAAATGCATGCTATTATATATTTTGTTGGATTTTTTTTTAATTTTCATAATTGCCTGTGTTCTTATTTATTTTACACTTTAAACATGTTATGTTTTTTTATCTATAGATAGTACACACTTGCTGAGTTCATATTGCTGTTGTAAAAGAAGAGATGCACTTTACATCAACTGAATTATTTGTCAGCTTCATCATATAACGCACAAATTTTGTTAGCGGTTAAATATGACCCTGTGCCTATTTTCTTTAAAACGTTCAGCATCTTGGTAGTTTTTAAATGATATCCTGTATCTAATAATGATATTATTTAAATATATAATATTTCAGGATTACACTTTGTATTCATATTTATAGGTGTTTTAAAACTTTCAAAAATGTTTCACCGTTGGTTATACTTGTTGTAAAGGGCATTCTGACCCTTTATGCCAAACGTAGGAAGCTAGCTACTTGTCGATTACCAACAGTTGTCAGCAGATGGAAAGTTGTTAATGGGCTTTAATGCACATAGGGGAGCCAATCACATGAGGCATCTATGTGCAGCCACCAATCAGCAGCTACTGTGCCTATTTAGACATGCTTTTCAACAAAGGTTATCAAGAGAATGAAGCAAATTAGATACTAGAAGTAAATTAGAATGTTGTCTAATATTGCATGCTCTTTCAAAATCATGAAAGAAAACATTTGGGTTTCATGTCCCTTTAAGATATTCATTTGCTGGGGCACCTAAAAATTGGGTCTGGCGTGTGGGCTTGTGAGCCAAGATGGCATCACCTATTATGCCTTCTACCACAAGGCCACCCACAGCGATCCTGGTCACAAGAATCTATGTAGCCTACCTGTAGCGTGTTGTTATGGAACAGTCATTTTTGTGCTGTGCAGCTTACAATTATCATGTGTCACCTGCTTCGGAGCAGCCCTTGGCAATGGGTCACTTATTGCCCGGCACCTAGAAACAGAAAACATACTGGGTTAGATTTGGTAGCAATCACAGAATTTTAATACATTGTTTCTACGTGGGATTTAAGGGCAAATTAGGAATTAAATCACTGCTGTGTTTCTCGTGGTTGCCCATATGCAATGAACTTTCTCTTTCTCCTAGATTTCAAAGACATTTCTTGAACTTGAAAGTTCCTCATAAACCTGTTGTATACAGATAAATATATATATTTTTCTTGTTTGTGGTTGAACACCTTGATTACCTCTATATCTGTCTTTTTTTTTCTTGTAAACATTTTCTTTTTAATTTAAAATATTTTCATTGAAATCTGTTGCCTTACTAAGAAATACGGGTGGACTCTTTAGCTTACGTTCTGTAGCACATTTGCCTAAGTAAGTGACTTCAATTAGGAAATGCCAGTTAAAATATAATTGTGACAAATTACAAGATTTTCCTTTTATTTTATTTGTGTATCGAATTATTCTTTTTAGCTAGTAAGTTTTATTTTAGTTTATTTTTAATTTAGGTTGTCATTGCTGACATATGAATGAGTCATAAGGCTGCAGGAAGACGCAGTGGCAATTTAAAATGAATTTGTAAGAGTCTGATCCTTGTTCCACTTGGATATACAAGTTGTCATTTGCTTAGGTATACAAATACAAACTTATGCTTTATTTTTCTTAAACAAAAAGTTAAAACTATTGAATATTTCTACTAATGATACAACTTAGTGAAGACTACTTCTTAGATTTCTTCTGTGCATGTCTGCACACATACCGAATTAGTCAGTAGGGAACAGTCATTTCAGAAAGAATAGGAAGATCTAAAAGCAATAAGGTTTTGAAATGAAATGAAACTAAAAGGGACACTGAACCCAAATGTTTGCTTTCGTGATTCAGATAGAGCATGCAATTTTAAGCAACTTTCTAATTTACTCCTATTATCAAAAGTTCTTCATTCGCCTGGTATCTTTATTTGAAATGCAAGAATGTAAGTTTAGATGCCATTTTTGGTGAACAACCTGAGTTGTTCTTGCTGATTGGTGGATAAATTCATCCACCAATAAAAAAGTGCCGTCCACAGTGCTGAACCAAAAAAAGCTTAGATGTCTTCTTTTTCAAATAAAGATAGCAAGAGAACCAAAAAAAGCTTAGATGCCTTCTTTTTCAAATAAAGATAGCAAGAGAACAAAGAAAAATTGATAATAGGAGTAAATTAGAAAGTTGCTTAAAATTGCATGCTCTATCTGAATCACGAAAGAAAAATATTGGGTTCAGTGTCCCTTTAACCCCTTAATGACTGAGGACGTGCAGGGTACGTCCTCAGAAAAAAGGCAGTTAACGCCTGAGGACGTACCCTGCACGTCCTCGGTGTGGAAAGCAGCTGGAAGCGATCCTGCTCGCTTCCAGCTGCTTTCCGGTTATTGCAGTGATGCCTCGATATGGAGGCATCCTGCAATAACCTTCTACGGCCATCCGATGCAGAGAGAGCCACTCTGTGGCCCTCTCTGCACCGGACAGCGATGGCCGGTATCGTTGGTGGGTGGGAGCCGGTGTGGGAGGTGGGTGGCGGCCATCGATGGCCCTGGTCATGTGGAGGGGGGCGGGATCATGGGCGGTGGAGTCCGGGGGCGCGCGCGGGCGCGCGCACGTGCACGCGGGGGCGGGCGCGTGCACGGGGAGGGAGCGGGTGGGAACCGCTACACTACAGAAAAATGTGTCCCAAAACAAAATAAAAGTGGGACTTAGAATGTAAAAAAAAACCTTAGGAGTCATTTAGGTGGTGGGGGTTGGTCCGTGGGGGACCGTGGGGTGCCCTGCAAAAAAAATAAAAAAAAATAAAAAAATAAACATTTGTTTGTGTGCAAACTGGGTACTGGCAGACAGCTGCCAGTACCCAAGATGGCCCCCAATAAGGCAGAGGGGGAGGCTTAGAGAGCTGTTTTGGGGGGATCAGGGAGGTTGGGGGCTAAGGGGGGATCCTAAACACAGCATATGTAAATATGCTTTTTTTTTTTTTCTTTTAGAAAAAAACAAAAAAAAAACTTTTATTTTAGTACTGGCAGACTTTCTGCCAGTACTTAAGATGGCGGGGACAATTGTGGGGTGGGGGAGGGAAGGGAGCTGTTTGGGAGGGATCAGGGGGTGGGATGTGTCAGGTGGGAGGCTGATATCTACACTAAAGCTAAAATTAACCCTGCAAGCTCCCTACAAACTATCTAATTAACCCCTTCACTGCTAGCCATAATACACGTGTGATGCGCAGCAGCATTTAGCGACTTTCTAATTACCAAAAAGCAACGCCAAAGTCATATATGTCTGCTATTTCTGAACAAAGGACATCCCAGAGAAGCATTTACAACCATTTGTGCCATAATTGCACAAGCTGTTTGTAAATAATTTCAGTGAGAAACCTAAAATTGTGAAAAAATTAACGTTTTTTTTTATTTGATCGCATTTGGCGGTGAAATGGTGGCATGAAATATACCAAAATGGGCCTAGATCAATACTTGGGGTTGTCTACTACACTAAAGCTAAAATTAACCCTAGAAGCTCCCTACATGCTCCCTAATTAACCCCTTCACTGCTGGGCATAATACACGTATTGTGCGCAGTGGCATTTAGCAGCCTTCTAATTACCAAAAAGCAAAGCCAAAGCCATATATGTCTGCTATTTCTGAACAAAGGGGATCCCAGAGAAGCATTTACAACCATTTATGCTATAATTACATAAGTTGTTTATAAATAATTTCAGTGAGAAACCTAAAGTTTGTGAAAAAAATTGTGAAAAAGTGAACAATTTTCTTTATTTGATCGCATTTGGCGGTGAAATGGTGGCATGAAATATACCAAAATGGGCCTAGATCAATACTTTGGGATGTCTTCTAAAAAAAAATATATACATGTCAAGGGATATTCAGGGATTCCTGAAAGATATTAGTGTTCCAATGTAACTAGCGCTAATTTTGAAAAAAAGTGGTTTTGAAATAGCAAAGTGCTACTTGTATTTATGGCCCTATAACTTGCAAAAAAAGCAAAGAACATGTAAACATTGGGTATTTCTAAACTCAGGACAAAATTTAGAAACTATTTAGCATGGGTGTTTTTTGGTGGTTGTAGATGTGTAACAGATTTTGGGGGTCAAAGTTAGAAAAAGTGTGTTTTTTTCCATTTTTTCCTCATATTTTATAATTTTTTTTATAGTAAATTATAAGATATGATGAAAATAATGGTATCTTTAGAAAGTCCATTTAATGGCGAGAAAAACGGTATATAATATGTGTGGGTACAGTAAATGAGTAAGAGGAAAATTACAGCTAAACACAAACACCTCAAAAATGTAAAAATAGCCTTGGTCCCAAACGGACAGAAAATGGAAAAGTGCTGCGGTCATTAAGGGGTTAAAGGGACACTTAAGTCAAAATAAACTTTTATGACTCAGCATGCAGTTTTAAGACCCTTTCCAATTTACTTATATTATCAAATTTTGCACGGTCTTTTTATATGCACACTTTCTGGGGAACAAGATCCTACTGAGCATGTGCACAAGCTCACATGGTATAAGTATACTAGTCTGCGATTGGCTGATGTCTGTCATATGATACAAGCGGCCATAAAATGGGAGAAAAAATTAATTTATCAGAAAAAAAAAATCTGTTGCTTATTTGAAATTCAGAGTAGATGTTAAATAATTGTATAAAAACTCACTAACCAAAGTAGAACAAGGCAGCACCAAATACCAAAATATTGCTTTATTGAGAGATTACAAAAAAACGTATTCTACCATCCCCTTAAAATAAATACCAATAAAATGCCAAACAGGTAAAATGAGTAATACACACAAATCAATTCATCCCCACATGCTAGCATGTCCCTAAGCCTGCTATGGAAAACCGGGCACTCAAGTGTTAAACAACACGCTCCGGTTAGACTGCAAAAGTCTTTAAGTGTATTATATTCAATTTGGGACTGCTAGCACATTTACCATTGCTTAATTGTCATTTAAATCTGTATGCACCCTACCTTTTTAGATGTTGTTTGTTAAATAATTGTCTCTTCATTATTCACTTGTTATGCAATTCTACTGCATTGAGTGGTCCTTTAAGACATTGGGGAGAATTCATAGGCCTTGAAAAAACTGTAAGATTTTTTTGAAGAGTGCTTAAAGTGAGCTATATAGGCAATTGGTTTAACATGACTAGACCCTGAGGTCATTTCATGATGCAGACTTTTGTACATACACTATAAGTGGGTATTGAGTACCATAGGTGAGTTTTTAGGGCATGCTTTTATGTATGTAGACAATAGGTAGCTCAACACACTCACTACTCGTGAACTATACTCATTCCACTAGCACATACAAATATATACTCAAAACACTGGAATGCTCCTGAGCCTACCCCAGGTATACTCCTCAATAAAGGATATATTTAAAAAAAAAAGAAGTAATTTTAGGATTTATTTTTTAATGTCAAGCGGACATCATATTACATAAAGGAACAGTCTACTCCAAAATTGTTATTGTTTAAAAAGATAATGGGGCGGAGCTAACCGCCAAAGAGATCAGATGTGTTTCCCTGAGGGCTCCCACTTATAGCCTTAATCTAATTATATTGAGATTTCTGGGCAAAAAGAGTTATAATACTCCTCTACAGCCTCACCAACAAGAGCCCACATTCACACTCACAAAGACGGCATATTTGGGTGCTTCCTCAGAGCGGTAACAGGGGTACAGTACTCCTGTATGAAGAGGCCCTGATGGTGGGAAGCGGCGCCCATATCCCTGAGACCTTACCCAATACTCCTTAAGAGCAAAGACACTAACCAAAGTGATCTAATCCTACCCACTGCCTAAATGACCTGAGAAAGTTATTGCACTGAGGGCCACTTTATAGACCGGGCCTTTGAACCTCCTCTCTACTTAGTTCCTGACAATTGAGACATAACTACACTCACAGAGGGACCAAGCAGACAAGGTCCATAAACAAAGTGAGGGCATCTGCAGAGTGTATCACGTCTGGGACTCCACCCCATCATGAAGGATCTGCACACAATCGTAAGATTACTCCTGCGGGACTTGGAGGTCAAAATGGATAACCAGTTTGAGGATATTACTCTACTCTGCAGGGTGCATAGTTGTGACGCTCCCCTACTAGATGAGACCCTACCTTTCACGGATAGCATGCCTACCCCCTCTTCTTCTCACGGTGGAATACCGACCCAGAAAGAGAACCTCCCTGAGGGACAACAAGGGTTCCTCAACTATATGGAACAGTTGTACACGACCTGCGACCTCAACGATCTGCAACAGTTAAACCTAACCCGACTGGGCCTTCTGCTGACGCCGGGAGTGATGCGGCCAGCCTCCCTGGCTCAAACAGAACTTTGACACCGCTGACCGGATTACTAGATAGCAGAGCACAGCATCTTAGAACAATCTCCTATACCCCTAGGATCAGCGATCACTACACGGAGAAGCTTGAGACGTATATAGACAGCAAGCACCAGATACGCACCTTACTTTATACACCATACAGTCTAGCTACCTGAAGGCGACTACCATATCTCCAGACGACAACAACAAGGTCTATCAGACAGCAACTTGATATCCTGCTGAAAGTCCCAATGTTCGGAGACATACCTGTGACTTTTATGGAAACCGATAACTGCTAACTTTGAACCTGCATTCTGAACCAAATGCTGGGTACTTTATTATTGGGGCATTTTATCACATTAGAGGGTTGTTCTTTATGTTCCACCTCAGTTTGTGTCACCTTCGCTAGGAGGGTGTCGTATTGTGCTCTTCTCTCACGACGTAGAGCCGAGGTGTGTTTGATCAGGACCCCTCTCAGGACACACTTGTGTGCCTCCCATACTGTGGTGTCAGCTATAGCGTCATCTGCGTTTAAAAGGAAGTATTCCTCAATTGTGCTATCCAATTTCTGTCTCAATACCCGATTATCTAATAAGGATTCGTCCAGTCGCCATATATAAGGCGTGACCGGTGCCCCGGGCCATTCAATGGTGCATCTCATTGGGGCGTGGTCGGACCATGTGATCTGATCTATATAGCTACCGGTCGTGACTGATAATCCAGCCGAGTCTGTGAAGATATGATCAATTCTCGTATATTTCCCATGTGGATGGGAGTAGAATGTATAATTTTTGGAAACAGGATGTAGCGTACGCCACACATCATGGAGAAACAGGTCTCTCATAGTTTTAGCAACATGTTTTACCACTCGACATGAGGTGCTGGATAATCCATCTGATGTGTCCAGCTCTGGGCAAAAGGACACATTGTAGTCTCCACCCATAAAAAGAATTCCTTTTTGGGTTTCTAGTATCTTTGTCGCAAGTTTCTTAAAGAAGATATCCTGCGCCGTATTGGGTGAATAAAGACTGACAAAAGTAACTAATTTGCCATATAGATTAACAGCTATAATCAAGTACCTGCCATCAGGATCCCTTATGATCTGTTCCAACCGGAAGGGGATCCCAGCTCTAAATATTATCCCCACTCCATTTTTTTTTGTGGGTCCAGATGCGAAGTATGCCACTGGATATTTCTGACTATACCATTTAGGCTCTTTGTGTTTAGAAAAATGCGTCTCCTGGATGCACACAATATCTCCACCCATTCTATGTAAGTCTCTGGTGACAATCGATCTCTTCTCAGGGCTATTAAAGCCATTAACATTAATCGTGACAAGATCCATAGTCCGAGCTCTAGTGTCCTCCATCACTTCTGCTATTGATATAGGGGTATATCTTGGTCAGTTACGTAAGCTGATGGATGGGGGGAAGGTGTCGGGGATGCGTTGGATATGGAGAGAGAAAAAAAAAAAAAAAGGGGGGGAGGGGAAGATGGGAGAGAAAAGTGTAGGTAGAAAAGGGAATAGAAGAATAACGGTGGGAAGAGAAGTTAGGTAGTGAGGGACCTAAGGGTCCAGGTAAGAGGTCTGTGGCTAAAGGTGTGAGCAGGAGGCTGAGAGAGAGATTCCTAACTCTAATGTGGATATAATAGAAAGAGATGAATTAAGGAAAAGAGACCTAGGAGAGAGAGAGAAAGAGAAAATAAGAAAGGAAGAAAAAAGAAACAAAGAAAAGAAAATCGTAGTGGTGTAGAGTCTTACTCTAAATCGCAAGAGAGTATAAGTAAAACAAGGGGGTAGTAACCCTTATACTCTCAGCAGTTGAACTTTATAATTAGTTAAATAATCTGTAGGTAAAGGCAATCAATAAAAGGTTAAACGATTTCTATTAACATTTATGTAGAAACAAAGCAATACACATTTCAATATATTATATTATTAAATAACCTATGCATCAGAATAAGATATGAATTTGTTAAGGCATTGCAGGTACTTATCTATCCCAGAATACCATTTCTGATCCGCTATAACGTTCCCTTCGCATCTCTATGCTCTATTTATAGGTCATGTTGTTATTCTCACTCTGCAAGCGCGAATCTAAGTGTGTTTATGAAGATCACCGTCCCACATTTCAAGCTTTCATTAAGATCTAATTACACTCAAGATAGTGGCTTCATGTCCTCTAGTGATGTCATGTAGTTGAATTGTTTGCATGTGGCATTCTGGGTCAGCGCCTCCATTAGTGTCTGGACCCCAAGTGCTTTGCAGTGCTAGTGAGGTCTGTGCTGAAAGAATTTGGGCGTTATGAATGGCGTGTAGTTAGGCAGAGCACTGTCCTTCTAAATGATGTTGTACCTAGTAAGCCTAGTTGTTTTGTATACTAGAGTGAGTGGTTGTGTGAGTGCGGTAGTAGTTAACCATGCCGTGCACCCCAACCATTCGTGTAGTTTAGGTGTATGCTAAATTTGTGACACCTGAGTTTCAGATTACCTATTCAATCCCTCAAAAAGCTCACACTCATTACTCAATTTGAATGTCGATCATTATTGGGGCATTTTAATGAGAGCTGGCCAGTTTGATAAGGATGCCCAACCTATTATAACTGTCACTAGTTTAATATATACATTGTTAGTTGCACACTCCTTTAGCAAAATTAACATATTCCCCCCAGGACTATTCTAAGATTGCAACGAGTTCTTTGCACTGTCTGTTGATATATTTTCATGCACATATTGCCGAGCATTTAAGTTTTATGCTATAATTATTAATTTGTTTATCTGAGTGGGGCAGAAAGAAAAGTAGGTTAACCTTTAGGGGCCTATCAAGCTCCAAATGGAGCTTGATGCCCCGTGTTTCTGGCGAGCCTGCAGGCTCGCCAGAAACAGCAGTTATGAAGTAGCGGTCACAAAGACCGCTGCTCCATAACCTGTCCGCCTGCTCTGAGCAGGTGGACAGACATCGCCGAAAATCAACCCGATCGAGTACGATCGGGTTGATTGACGCCCCCCTGCTGTCTGCCCATTGGCCGTGAGTCTGCAGGGGGCGGCGTTGTACCAGCAGCTCTTGTGAGCTGCTGGTGCAATGCTGAATACGGCGAGCGTATTGCTCATCATATTCAGCGAGGTCTGGCAGACCTGATCCGCACTGTCGAATCAGGTCTGCCAGACTTTGATAAATTGGGGCCATAGGCTCACCTAACTCACTTCTCAGTATGTTCTTTTATGCTCTGTTTTTGGACATAGTACTACCTGTAGGAACGTTCCCAATAGCACTAATGTATTCAATCACCCTCACACTCTACTCTACCTAAGGCACATTATATATTTGAGTTCCTGTAATATATTCTGGGCTATGCATCTTCACGCATTATTACTATTAGCCATTATGCTGTCTGTAAATAGAAGCTCATAACGATGTTATGTATCTTACTCTAATGCCATGCGCTACTCTCATTAGCTTATATCATACGATATAGGACTTTTTATGACTATCTTAGAGGGATATACTAGCCATATTTGGTGTCCGCACAACTAACTTCCCCTTACTAAGCCGCACAGTGAAATATCCTCCCGCTCACTACTTTGGATCATACCAAAATTTAATCGGGTTTGTTGAACATTACTAATGTAGTCTTATAGCTGTTTTTATCATGTTTGTTATACAGTAAGCCAACTTCCAATAGCCCAATTTAATTTACCCTAGATTCCTACATATTCTAGGTCCTTCTCTACCTATCTATAGCTTACTTTTCCCTATCTAAATGCAGTAGGTGACCAGTTGATAATATACAGTAGGGTTGGGTACCTATGGTTCTCATGTATGTTTTACAAGGTATCCGCTTATAACAGTTCCCCATGCACTTCTCTGGGTACTCTATTAAAAGTGAGTTTTCTCCTTTGCTTATATACTGGAATAAGGGGCGTTGGGAGGCTAAATCTGAGAGACATGATAGTCAGGTACAATGGATACACATTTCACTATATCTTTCTAATCCACACAGTAGAATAACATTTTGCCCACCAATCTAGATCTTACTAACATTAAATCTGGTCTGATTAAAAATATGCAGTAGAGGCTGCAGCGACTGGTTTCATATTTTGTCTTACAAGATGTCAGCCTACAATAGTTCACCATAAACTATACTGGATGCCCAAATATATAGAGAGCTTTTTCATCCCATGATGATACTCCTATACTCATCTGACATTACGCATATCATTAAGGTCCTCACAATATAAATTGAGCAAAAAGCCCCAAGAGTGACCTATCTAATCCTCACCAATCATACCTATATATTGAGCTTTTGCTAACGCCTCCCCTACTATAATTATATACATTTTGCATACAACAATATTCATCCCTCCGTGAGTTCAATACCAACCCCTCAATTGTGAATTGTCAATCTCTTATAACTTTTATCTTATCCCATCAGTTAGAATGCACGCCCCCACTCCCCCCCCATTTTAAAGCAGCTCTCGTCTGCTGATCATCCCTAACTATTATATCATATACAATATCCTATAACTGCCAAAATACATTTCACGTAATAGAAAACGAGGCCCCATCAACACAGACTTTTAGACTATTCTTTATTATATCTAAAACTGGATTTCCTCACACAACACACTCCATTTACAGGCACCAACATAATTCAGAGACTGATATTAGATTCACTATGTAAGCTTTGCCATAAAGGTTAACCATTCCTATCTTAATTAAGTTATAACCGTTTATATTGATCTAAAAGTGATATACCCTTGTAATTGTCTAATTTTTTCATGTATGTCTTGGAAGCCTCAATAAAAAGATATGTTTTTAAAAAAAAAAAATCCCTTTATTACTCATTCCCCAGTTTTGCATTATATTAATATACTTTTTACCTTTGTGATTACCTTTGTATCTAAGCCTCTTCTGACAGCGCCCTTATAACATGACTATTTATAATCTATTGACTTGCATTTTAGCCAATTAGTGCTGTGTCATGCACAATTCCACAGGAGAGAGTACAATGATATCTGTATGACTTGCATGAATTTGCAGTCTCTTGTGAAAAGCTAATAAAAAAAGTATGTGATAAGAGGCTGTCTGTAATGACTTGGAAACGGCCAGAAATGTAGTGGTCTAAATGTTATAAAATATAATAATATAACTATGTTGGTTGTGCAAAGCTTGGGAATGGGTAGTAAAGGTGTTATCTATCTTTTTAAACAATAACAATTTTGGTGTAGACTGTCATTGTGTTAAAGAAATGTCTTCAGATTTCACTGTTTATAAAAATTTTACCCAACCCTTTCTATCAGATAATTTAATTTATAGACAAAGTAAGCTTTGTAGATTTGAATTTTTTAAGCCAACACCCATCTGTGACTATTTGCTTTAAATGACTGCTGCAACATCAAGTTTTATGCCTGAAGCATTGTGCTAAAATTATACATAATCCATTTGACAGAAAATTAGTTACATTATTAAAAAACAACAACAACAAAAAACATATATCGCATTGTACTGTACATGTGTTTATCTTTAAATCTTTTGAAAAATGAATATGTTTTTAAAAGGAACATTATAGTGCAAACATTACATTCATTAGAGCATGGAATTTTTGCTCATATTGGAACTTTGTGTTAAATCCCTACTCGGGAACTGCAGAGAACTGCTGGTCCCAATTGGACACAGCTGGTAAGCCAATAGGAAGCAGCCACGCCTTGCAGTGGCTGTGTTCTACATGACAGCTGCAGTTCTCCTGACTTTATCTATGTACTTAAAAATCTATATCTTAAACTTCTTTGCTTCTATTATCAAATTTACTTTCTTTTCACTTTGTGCTCTAGATCCTAACTTGAGTGCAGGATCTGCTGTGTGTCCTGATTAAAGTCAATGGCACATTTTGCACACTTCTTATTGGCTGCACTGCCCACTGACAAGTACAGAAAATCAAACTGCTTTGCAGCAGGGTGTCTGGTACCGGATGGTTAGCTTGCAAATTTGGGAGTAATATATGCATAAAAAGGTAGAGTAATTTCAGTAAAGGAACAATTATTAGTCTATACTGGGCATTAAAAAGACCATGCTGAACTTTAAAATCCAACGTTTACTGTGCCTTTAATGGGAAAAATTCTGTTCTCCTTTGATGTCCCTAGTTTTTTTTTTTTTGCCTTGCTTCTGCAATCCTCTATTGCTTCATCTTTGCAAACTGTGTCCAGATTTGTTAAATTACGCCTTTAATGAGTTCTGTTCATTCTGTCCTCTTCAGTCTACCAAAAGGAGCGCTTTCAGAAATCGCAGCATTCTGGATCCCCTCATACTTGAGAAGCTTAAAGGGATATTAAACACTTTGCGATAGTAATATATAAAATGATAAATAGTGTGTGTATGTGTGTATGTGTGTGTATATATATATATATATATATATGTATATATATATATATATATATATATATATATATATGTGTGTGTGTATGTATGTATGTATATGTGTATATATGTATATATATATATATATATAAACTCTGCAATATACTTTCATTATTTATTTTGTCCCATTTTCCTGTAATTCCAATCCAAAATTGTGAACTTTTTAGTTCCTATTAGAAATGGAAGTGCAGAACACTGTTTTATTCCACACAACCATTGACTGCACACCATAGTGACCTATTTATAACTGTCCCTAATTGGCCACAGCAGAGAAGTAACCTACATTACAACATGGCAGCTCCCATGTTTTTTTAGGCACTAAAACTTTACACTTATTTTGTCAATATTTAAACAACTAATGAAACTTTAAAAAAATGCTTCTGCATGCTATTTCTCAGACTAATCTTTTCTTTGACTGCATCATTCTATCTAGCATTTGTTTAGTGTTTAATGTCCCTTTAAGTACATTTTTCTCTGACTTACCTAGTTTCCTTAGCACAATTAATTTTACTTTTAGAATTACTTGTGTAAGGATCAAGAATTAGTATATATCCATGATTTAGCCATGTGTTGATCAGCTAAATACTCTATATGGATCTTCTGGAGAGGTTGCATAGGCAGGGCTCAACAAATAATTACCGCTTAGATTTCTAAAAACATGCAACTTTTAAATGGTCAGTAAAGACAAATAATTTACTCTGATTATGATTTTTTCTTTGTTCTCTTGGTATCTTTTCTTTGGTTCAGCAGCTGGGTACTGCTTGCTGGTTGGTGGCTAAATGCAGCAACCAGTCAGCAAGTGCTATCCATAGTTATGAACCAAAAATGGGCCAGCTCGTAAGCTTACATTCCTACTTTTTCAAGTAGATACTAAGAGAACGAAGAAAGATTGGTGAGTAAATTATTATTATTTTTTTAATTGTATGCCTTGTCTAAATCACAGCAGTTTTATTTTTGTGTCTTGAGGACTTTCCCTTCTTTTCTTTTCAATCTGGTGAACAGTAGGAATTTAAATTTTGAGATTGTTCTATCCTTTTAAAATAAGAGGCCCTATTTCACAGGTCTGATGGTGTTAGAGCTCTAAAGATTTAGTTGGAAACTAT
Organism: Bombina bombina; assembly: GCF_027579735.1. Taxonomy (NCBI): domain Eukaryota; kingdom Metazoa; phylum Chordata; class Amphibia; order Anura; family Bombinatoridae; genus Bombina; species Bombina bombina. Next base: position 527,878,247 of record NC_069503.1, read on the forward strand.
GAAAGAGATAAAACAAAGGGCTGTGTCTTTTAAGAGTATAATTTATTCCACCAGTGGTGTATTTTATCAGAATCCAGCTATAATGAATAAGAACATTGTGCCAATTAAAATGTCTTAAAGGGACACTGAACACAATTTTTTTCTTCCGTGATTCAGATAGAGCATGACATTTTAAGCAACTTTCTAATTTACTCCTATTATCAAATTTTCTTTATTCTCTTGGTAACTTTATTTGAAATGCAAGAATGTAAGTTTAGATGCCGGCCCATTTTTGGTGAACAACCTGGGTTGTCCTTGCTGATTGGTGGATAAATTCATCCATCAATAAAAAAGTGCTGTCCATAATCTGAACCCAAAACAAAAAAGCTTTGCTGCCTTCTTTTTCAAATAAAGAGAGCAAGAGAACAAAGAAAAATTGATAATAGGAGTAAATTAGAAATTTGCTTAAAATTGCCTGAATCACGAAAGAAAAACATTTGGGTTCAGTGTCCCTTTAAGCATTTTTCACAGCTATTCCTTCATAGTGGTTGCCTTTGGTACTATTCCAAACTGTTTTCCATAAGATTTTTAACACTCTTTGTGTTTTGTATCTCCGTTTGCGTTCCCACAGAGGTGGTCTGTATACATTATACAGAGAACTCTGGGTAAGATATACCAACAAAATATGTACAAGATCTCAGTTTTTGATACCATACTGTGTCTGACCACAGAACACCCTTTGGGGTAAGTGCAGCAAAAAACACTTGTGGACAGCTTTTTAAAGTTTATTAACTCTAATCAGCAGAAGATAGGTTTGGTGATGCTTATATCCAGGAAAAACAGCTATATTAATTAGTTTTGTTTGATTTGCTGCTTATTAAAGCTATAGGCTTTTTAAAGTTTACTAACTCATAAACAGAAGTCCAGAAGTGCTTTTGGTTTTGCTGCACTTACCTTATGGGGGGATTCTGTGGTCAGACATCGTATGGAAACAAAAACTGTGAGATATTGTATATCTCATTTGAATATCTTACCCGGAGTTCTCTAGTGCTTAGGTAACAATGTACACAAACCACTTCTGTGGGAAAGCAAGCAATGTGCTGATTGGCTATACAATCATTTTTGTCTTTCATATATTTATGAATTATATATGACAAGGTCTGGTTTTCCAGTTCATCCCAAAGATGTTCAGTAGGGGTAAGGTCAGGGCTCTGCAGAGGACACTATAGTTCCAAACTAAACTCATCAAACCACGTCTTCATGGACCTTGCACAGGGGCACAGTCAAGTTAGAACAGGAAAGAGCCTTCAAAGGTAGAAGCAGTATCTCAGAGTTAGAGTTGCTGCACAGGTGCAAACAAGGCAGCACTGGAATGCATTGAATGCTAAATTTCAACATGATGGGACTCATGGCTAAAGAAAGAAGGGGAATAATCTCAATACTATACTGGAACTAAGGGTTTAGCCCGAACCCCCGAAAAACAGCCCCACACCATTTTCCCTCCACCAAACTTTACGTTGGGCTTTATGCATCCGATAGGTAGCATTCTCCTAGCGTAAACCAGACACACATTCTAACATTAGGCTTGCAGATAGTGAAGTGGGATTCATATCTGTGATTGTGTGTGTGTATGTACTGTATATACTGTATATTTATACATATAATGTGTGTACTGACTGATGATCATCTTTGTTTTAAGTAATTTCCTCATTTACTTTAATTGATCATTTGTCTATTTAAAATTGTTTTGTTTTTTTATTTTATTTTTTATCATTCATAAATCCTTTTTCTTCCAGAATGTTTTCTGATTGGTGACTTTGCGATACACAAACATGCACGCATTGAAATTGGAAATAAACTAAATATGTATTTAACCCTTATGTATTTCAGGTTTCCGCTATAATTGTGACGAGGGCCGACGGTAAATCTGAATAGGATTAAGAAATGGGGACGCCTGGATCTGGAAGGAAACGTACTCAAATGAAAGATAGATTTTCTGCTGAAGATGAAGCCCTGAGTCACATCGCCAGAGAGGTTGGATTCCATTCTTAAATATTCTTATGCAGCACAAATATTTTTTTATTATACATTTGTGAAAACATGCACGTGTCTGATTTAAAGTACAAGGACTGTTTCACATAACTGCCATGAATTTCAGTGAGAGTTAAAGGGATAATCAAGTCAAAATTAAACTTTCATGATTCAGATAGAGAATGCAATTTTAAGCAACTTTCTAATTTACTCATAATGATTGTTCTTCGTTCTCTTGGTATCTTTATTTGAAAAAGCAAGAATGTAAGCTTAAGAACCGGCCCATTTCTGGTTCAGCGCCTGGGTAGCGCTTGCTGATTGGTGGCTACATTTAGACACCAATCAACAAATGAAATGCTGTCCAACTGCTGAACCAAAAATGGGCCGGGTCCTAAGCTTACATTCTTGCTTTTTCAAATAAAGATAGCAAGATAACAAAGAAAAATTGATAATAGGAGTAAATTAGAAAGTTGCTTAAAATTGCATGCTCTATCTGAATCATGAACGTTTCATTTTGACTAGACTATCTCTTTAAAAGTTAAAACTTTACAGATCTGTCTTTAAAGGGACATACATGTGCAGCAAGAAAATGCATAATATGTTAGAGCATTTTATTACTGCACTACTGCTTGCTTATAACTAAGGTTTAGCCCCTGCAAAGGGATCAAACCTATATTTAAAGTCCCCTCCAGAGCAGCGACGCACTACTGGGAGCTAGCTGTACACATCTGGTGAGCCAATGGCCAGAAGAAAATGTTTATAGTCACTAATCACCATCTAGCTTCCAGGAGTGCATTGCTACTGCTGAGGATATGCACATATACATTTCAAGAATTTATAACTAAATAATAATGCAAATTTGATAATAGAAATGAACAGTTTCTTAAAATTGCATGCTGTACCTGAACCATAAATATTTAATAATACCTCCTTAATTCTACATAGAATAAGATTATTTCTTATACCAATGTTTTGAACCTTCTGTACTTCTATCTCAATGAACACACAATTTCTGTTACTATTACTGAAAACAGAATTAGAATATTGTGTTATGTTACTTCATGAATATGGTGATTTTGGACAATGAAACGGTTGTACTCATCACATAACTGACACACTTTTATTCACTAGCTCCAAGGCAGGATAGCGGCGTATGTATGTATGTATATATGTTAAGTTTGATCTCTGAACAAAGGCAACCTTTGAATATGTTAGGATTGTCTTATGAAAAACATAACTGTTTGTCAAGAGCAGCCAACTTGTTTTCTAGATCTAACTTATCACGTTGGCTGCACAGGCTATAACTGGCTGCCCCTGGGGCACTCGGACTTAAATGTTAATGAATTAAAGCCCAGTATCAAATAATAATCTTAAAAACAGGGGCACTTTATTAACTCCTTAAAGTTTACAATGATGCTTATTTTTTAAAATACCTTTGCGTAATGGTAAACATAAGGCCGATCCTCAGTCCGCATCTGCTGCTTTTATTAGCATATTGATGACGAATCCAGATTCCTCCATCATTGCGTTGCCCCACGAGCTGGATGCCAAAGGGGGCACACAACGATTGGAGGAAGCCGGATTAGTCATCGAACTGCTAAAGAAAGCAGCAGATGTGGGCGGATGATCGGCGTTATGTTTACCATAACTCAAAGGTAAGTATTTAAAAAAATAAAATAAACATCATTGTAAGCTTTAATGAATTAAAGTGCCCCTATTTTTAAGAGTATTATTTGATAATTTATTCCTGTGTTACCCTTTGCTGAAGGAACAGCATTGCACTACTGGCAGCAAGATTAACGCATCTAGTCAGCCAATCACAAAAGACAAATGTGTGCAGGCACTAATTAGCAGTAGCTCCCACTAGTGTATTCTTTTTCAACAAGTGAAATGAAGAATACAAAGCAAATTTGAAAAAAGAAGTGAACTTAAGTGTCTTAAAATTACATGCTCTATCAGTTTAATTTTGAATTTCCTATCCCTTTAAGACTTAGGCTTTACATAGGCTTTACAATCCGGCCCTTCAATCCTTTGTATGTGGGTTTCCTTTATGGACTTAAAGGGACAGGAAACCTCAGAAATGTCTTTATGATTCAGATAGATCATACAATTTTAAACAACTTTTACAATTTACTTGTATTTTCAAATATGCTCCATTCTCTTGTTATCCTTTGATGAAGGAATAGCATTTCACTACTGGCAGCTGGATGAAAACATCTAGTAAGCCAATCACAAGAGACACATGTATGCTGCAGGTACCAACCACCAAGTAGCTCCCACTGGTGTAGGGTATGTGCATATTAATTTTCAACAATAAATACCAAGAGAACAAAGCCTCTTAAAATGACATGCTCTGATTCTTGTAAGTTTAATTTTGACTTTCCTATTCCTTTAAAGGACCACTAAACACAATAGAATAGTATAATCAATAGATGTATAATATAGAGAGCACTTTCTTAATTTCAAATGAGTAGAAGTTTTTGTTTCCTGACAAATTTAAAAGTTAGAGTTTACCCTTTAATATAGGGAAGTGTATTGCAGTAGTTTGAACAGAAAGCATTCATATTAAAGTAGACAATTGTGCTAGTGTAGTAATGATTCTTAGAACAGAAATGTATGTATGTATATATATATATATATATATATTCCAGAAAGGGTAGAGAGACTACTAAAGTAAACAACTTGTCATAAACCTCTTGAAATGTGCTTCCTCCAGAGGTACTATGCTAATATTGATTTGCAGGTATTGATCTTAGACGTTTCTATGAAATGTATATGTAAGCAAGAAAATGCTCAGAGCTTTTCTCTTAATGGCATTAGTTGGCATCTTTGTTGGTATATAGAGATTAATGTTTTAATGAAAGTATATAAAATATTTTCTTTTCTTTATTTTTTCACATATAAAATAACCTTAAACCTTTTGTAAAACTGTATTTGTAAAAAAAAAAAAAAACAGTAAAAAACAAAAACAGACTGGTGGCCTCTTTATCTGTAGACAGTTGAGTGCCTGAATGAGGCTTGAATGAAAAGCAAGATAGTTGTTGGGATCTATAGATAGAAGTAAATACCAAGTGATCAGCTGTTGTGATCCATTTGTACTGTAAGCACTTACTTTCTGGGTGTTCAACAGGTGCAGTTGTCAAAGCCTAATGCCACAAAGAGAGAACATGATTGCATTATTTATGAGCAAAACAAATAGGTTAGTCTTCATTAGTTTGGTTTGTACTCTTAATCCTTTTGGTGCATTGTTTTCTTTAAATAACTTCTTTTATATATTGTCCTGGATTAGGGCTTTTTTTTTAAAAAAAAAAGTGTCTGGATCCTCATTTTTCTTGCTGGTTCTTAAGACTGACCTTGTGTTGAGGGTTGCAGTATTTTTTCTTACCGTATATAAGACTTAGGTCCCCAGTCTGAAGATAGTCTAGACAGATTTTGGTTTTTAGGAGTTGTGCATGTTCTCTATAGCAGTAGGTCACTGCATGAAAAAGGGTTAGTAATCTTAAAGTGGTTTCCCAATAAAATGGTTATGCATGATGAAAAAAATCATTGTAATGCACATTGAATATCTCTCTTGCCTTTACTTTCACTGTAATTTAAACTGTTGTCCCCCCCCCCCCCCCCGAGAGGGTGCAGCACTGACACTCTTGCATGCTGCACAGTGATTGCATGTGTGCATGAGCTTGTTTCTCTGTCGCTGATTGGTCATAGTATTATTATTCTTTATTTATGAAGCACCAACATATTCCGCAGCACTGTCCAAGAGTACAATTCATTTAAATAAAACAATATAAAACTTATAATAGACAGGACAAAATTTACAAACATATACGGGAGGAATTGAGGGCCCTGTTCCCTTGGGAACTTACAATCTAGTAAAGAAAGCAAGTAGTATTGAAGAGGCTGTTCTAGAGTACGGTATATAGCAAATGTTATATCATTTTTTGTTTATTTCCACACAAAATTACAGAGACATGTAACAGAAACATCTTGATGTGCAATTACATGATCTGTGAGCTACTTTCATGGATCAAACTACTTTTTGTTTATCTTCACATAAATAAACACTTTATATTACAATCTCATACGGTTTAATATTCATTGATTAAGTTACCATTTAGAATGTGATGAATATGCTTATAGTTTATGTGCTACATCTACAAACCGCTGGTTTAGACTATCGTATACATACATCACACAAATGTGCCCTTTAACATCCGTAGTAGCTCTAATTTGATGAGGTTATACAAGGTTGCATTGTACATTTGTGTAGATGGCTGTCTGACTATTTTGGCCACTTTCCCTGCATGCACATTTATTGGCAGTTGTATGTTCTCGGCGTAAACATACTACTCATGCTCACTAGCTCTCTGCCTCCCTCTGAACTTTGGCATAAATCTGGATTGTCCTACAAAAGGCCTCTTGGTCGTCATTAATACTGTATTTATTGAAAAAGGAAGAATTTATTAAAAGGACAGCAAACTCTTATAGAGAGATAAATATAAAGTGTTTTTTTTTTTGTACAAAAACGCATGATTCAGATAGAGCAGGCTATTTTAAGCAACTTTCTAATTTACTCCTAATATCAATTTTTATGTTGCTTTGTGCCCCCCCCCTAAAATGGTTGGACACTTCTTATATTGATGATTATTACTGTGGTACATTATTATTATTATTGTATTTGTATCCATTGACGCTAATTTCACCTTTTGTTGTCAAAACGGTTTCTTTAGGCTACAACATTCATTTAAAAAATATGTACTTTTGTTTTTTGGCTTAAGCAATATTTGAATGATACAGAACATGCACTGTTGTTAAACACAAATTATTTTGTGTTTGCTGCCTCACGTAGTTGTTTGATTTCAGCAACCACATTGTTTTAACTAGGTTTTACTAATTAATTATGGAGTTAGGACTTATTTTAGAGCATCCATGAATGTAGTTCACAGATCATGTAATTGCACATCATGATGTTTCTGTTACATGTCTCTGTAATTTTGTGTGGCTGTGAATTATTTTCAATTTTAAAAAGCTTAAAGGGACAGGAAACCACAACTTTCTTTCAAGATTTGAATAGAACATACAATGTCAAACAACTTTCCAATTTACTTCTATAAACAAATTTGCTTCATTCTTTTGTTATCCATTGCTGAAGGAATAACATTGCACTACTGGCAGCTAGCTGAACACATTTAGTTAGCCAATCACAAGAGACAAATGTGTGCAGGCACCAATCGGCAGCAAGCCCCCACTAGTGTAGGATATGTGCGTATTCTTTTTTAACAAGGGATACTAAGAGAATAAAGCACATTTGAAAGTAAAACATTTGGTAATTCCCTCTTCTAATGCCCTGCTAAACTCATTCTCACTGTCGTACAGACTGTGGCAATGAGTTTATATTTTTGGTGTTAAACCTTTAATTGGTTGATGAAGAAGGGCTTGTTCACGGGCTAATCATATAGTTCTATGAAAAATAGACCTTAGTAACTTTGAGGTTTGTTCCCAGATTTGTTTTACATATACACAAGTCCACCACCTATGTATAAAAGTGCCTGATTCCTTGCATCCTTGGAAACATACGCCCCCTTCAATTCCCCCAATGACATATAGTCTTGTAGGATGTAGATACTATGTAAAAGTGACTTTCAGATACTTTTATGCAAGTTTAATTTTGAATTTACTATCCCTTTTAAA